>NW_006768767.1:2200175-2298620 GCF_000204055.1 Melampsora larici-populina 98AG31
TCTAAGGACAGTCAACAATTTGGGGAAGATCAATAATAACATTTGGTAGCAAAGGAAAGTCTCTTCAAGGGAATGTCACTCTGCAAGAAACACACCTGGTTTATTCATCCACCGTGTATGGTAGAATGTTGCCCCAGGGGCAATGATATTGTAAAGTTCATCACTGGATGAAGCTCTTAGATTACTTGCAAAGTTGGTAGCTATCTCTTTGGCATCCTCCAGTTCTGTCAAATTTCCAAACCTTTTGTAAGCCACACCTTCAGGAACATTTGAGTTCGAGGTTCAAGGACTCACCAGTTGTGGATACAAAAGAAACAATTAAAGAACAAAAGAGTGCAATTGGAAGTAATGTTATCATCATTTTGAGGGCAAGGCTAGAATGAATATTCTAAAGTATGAATATATGTTCTATGAGAAGACTTTGGTACAGATGATGAGATATGAAAGCATTGGATGGGTAAAGGTAGACCATTTTATAGTGAAATTCAAAAAATGTTATGTGTCTTGAGCCTTTTCAAATGAGTAAAGATTTGAATCCTGTCTCGTATGAAGTTTGTGTCACTTAGAGCATCCACAACGGTGCTCGTAAAATGCGGGCTCTCGACAATACAGGCCATGAAAACGCCAAAAACCGGCGCAGCGGACCTCGCAAAATGCGAGGTGGGACGTCGAGAGTCTCCAAATTTCCGTCAAGAGTCTCCAAATAGGGGCACGATAGAGACTCTCGACATCACGTGCACCCCTATATGTGTGAAGTCAAGTACGTATGTGTTTGAGTACAAGCATACAAACAGACTTCAATCGGGGGATCTACGTATATTCAAGTGCTCTGCTGTGCAGACACGCTTTTTTGACCCCCTACATTTGAGAATTTGCTTTGGGGGGTCTGTTTGGGAGCCCGCATTTTACGAGCACTGTTGGAGATGCTCTTATTATTGCTGCGAAACCGATGTCATTTATTAGATTCCGAATGGGACAAGAGATCAAAACAACTCCACAAGAATTTTTTTCATTCTCAATTGGCGAGTATGTATGTAGGCAAAATAATAGCAGACAAAGCCTTGGCAACTGAGCAAAAAAAATTGTAAGACTTGAGCTGCACTGAAATAGAATTGATGAACACGGGACTCGTAGAGATACATATCTAGACACTGGAGATCTGGCACGAAAGGGTCAGCATGCCAGTGACATCTTGCAAGTCTGTTTTGAAGACACGCATGGAGGCCGTGGCAGTGGTCGCTACTGAGGGCCGCGATCGAAAACGCAAATTCCGACTATGGGACCCTGATGATAGAGATGGATCTAAAAGAAGTTTGTCTCAGCGCGATTGCCTCAATGTCATATTGTGGATAAACTCGATCGATTCAAAGCTCGTTATTGGACAAGGTTCTGTACGTCTGCTTGTTCAACCCTCCTACAGTATCCTCAAGCTGATCATCATATACAGTCATTTAAGAAAAGCTTGCCCCAAAATCCCCGCCAATTCCCTCGAGTTTTGCGGGCAATTTGGGGCAAGCTTCTCTTAAATGCCTGTATCCACCTTTTGTCGCGTGGTCCGCTACAAGCCGGAGACTTCTGGAGGCTGTGTCTGCCGATGGTTGCGATCGGGAACCCCAATCGCGTCAATGAAGAACACCGGGTTAAAAATAGACCTGCAAAGATCTCATTTCAGCGTGATGGCCTCAGTTGACAAACAAACCAAATCCGAGTGAGATGAATCACACACGTCCCCATCCGTCTGCTGATCTAGTCAAATGCTTGATGAAATGTGCCATGTACCGAGTAAAAAAACGAATTGTTGTTGATTTCTGGGCGGTCGTTTCATGCCCATACAATACGGGAAACACTCGATCAACCCGGAGTGCAAACCAATTCTATGAATATCTACAAGTATGCAATTAGAGCATCCACTATGGTGGAAGGGTTTTATCGTAAATTTCGCGGTCCCGACCGCGAAATTTGATCATGCGTGTTTTACCTAAGTTGGTAACCGCATGAAATCGACTATGGGATGATGTTAGGTGTGATTTATCGTAGATAAATCACTGTGAATCAATCAGATCCACAGTGGTTTGATTTTGGAACGAGTTAAATAATTAAACTCCCAAAAACCGCCGGTCTCCTTCCAATGCCTACCTATGCAAGACAACAAATCAATGCTCTTTTCGAGTCTATGAACGATGATGAAGAAGAACAAGACCATGATGAAATGATATTCAACTTCCTGTTTGACCGCCCTCCTACGCCTCCTCTAGAAGCCCACACTCGCATTCACATAGATCGAGACCGCGCTCGACGTGCTCAGCAACTGTTCGATGACTACTTTGCACCTAATGCTAGATACGAATCCAAGTTTGAACGTCGATTCCGAATGAGCAAAGACCTGTGTTTAAGAATAATCGAAGATCTACAATTACATGACCGATTCTGGGTTCAAAAACCGGATGCGTGTGGAGTGATGGGACTCACGGTGTATCAGAAGGTTGTCTGCGCTTTAAAACAGCTCACTCTTGGAGTTCCAGCGGATGCAACCGACGACTATGTTGGTATTGGAGAGACAACAGCTATCTTGACTCTCAAGCTTTTCATGAAGCATATCAATGAAATATACGGACCGGATTACCTTCGACCGCCAAATGCTGAGGAGCTCATTCGGATTACGAAAGAATATGAACTACGTGGCTTACCTGGTTGTAAAGGAAGCCTCGATGGTATGCATTGGGCTTGGAAGAACTGCCCACTTGGATGGAGCGGGCAGTTTGAAGGAAAAGAACACACACCAACTGTAGTTCTTGAAGCGGTTGCTTCTCAAGATCTCACAATCTGGCATGCGTTCTTTGGAACGCCAGGTTCGTTGAACGATATCAACGTATTGAACCGATCGTTTCTCTTTGCTGATTTTCTCAAAGGTTAGTTCATTTTTTTTCTCTTTTGAGTTCATAAGTTGATACCTGGCTTGTTCAGGACATGAAGATGAAGTCCATTTCATAGTGAATGGACACGAGTACAAACATGCCTATTATCTCGGAGATGGCATCTATCCAAACTGGCCAACCATTATCAAAGCTCCCCGAGATCGAGAAGCTCCAGCGGCGAGAATGTTTGCTACGGCTCAAGAGGCTGCTCGAAAGGATATCGAACGGGCATTTGGCGTGATTCAAATCCGATTCGCATTCCTTCAAATAGCATGTCGCATGTGGCAACTGGTCGATATGCACGCCGCTATGATGTGTTGTATCGTTCTACACAACATGATAGTACAAGATCGAGGCTCACTCGATCCAGTTGTTGAAGAATACAACTCATTGACACAGATAGTACCAAGAGTTCGAGATCCTGCGGTCGCCAATACACTCGCTGCCTATCTTCAGAACACTCTACTTTTGAGAGACTCAAACGCTCATTCACAGCTTCAGCACGACCTCACAATGGATCTCTGGTTGAAAGCAGCAGGTCAGTAGATTGGTTGATAATAATAACTATTTTGTATTGCCTAAATCATAAAGCTACACTGTATGTACATGAACTATGAGATAGTGATAATAATATACATAGGATTTATAACACCTGCCTATTCATACTTTCGAGCTACTTCTGCCTTCATACTACGTAAGATCTTCTTTGAAAGCTCATCTGGACAATCTTCCTCTTTAGCCTGAGCGATCTCGAGATCCCTTCCTTTGGTTTCACTAATCATGAGACTGTTTGCAATGCGATTTGACTCCTCGCTGGCAGCTGCTCGTCGAGTCGATGCCAAAGTTGATGCCGCCATTGCCTCTAATCGTCCTGATTCATCAACAACTGCTCGCTTAGCATCGAGACGTTGTTTCTTTGCTGCCTTTCCACCCATTGGTCGTTCCCCACTGCCTTCAGGTCGTGGATGATTGACTGATTGGTCTGTGAGAGGATCCTCAGTACGAGTCAAGGAAGGAAGAAGTTCTGGTGGTGGTGGTGGAGGTGGATGAAGTTGTTGATTGATGAGGTGAGGATCCCATTTGGGCTCGTATCGAAGCTTCTGCCAAGCCGCGAGAAATTTGAAAGGATGTTTCTGCTCAGCTTGGTAGATCTTCATCGCGTCGGAAATCCAAGTATCAGGAGATGAACCAGATGGTGGGTCGTGCTCAATACGAGCATAGACACCAGAGAACTTCTGGGTTTGTGGATTCATTACTCGCCACCTGAGGGAAGAAAGTTTGTCAGAGCTTGGTTTCTAGACGCTTTGATTGAATTGAGTACGCACTGTCCATTGCACTGCTTGGCTGTTCGAGTTGTGACCGAGTGAGCCTTGAAATGCTCTTCAATAGCTTTGAAAAAGGCGTCCCCTTTCATGTTGTTCGAGTGCTCTGGTCGAGTGCTTGTGGCAACCCAAGAGACAGCTAGTTGTTCCTGCTCGGGTTCACTCCAGTTGACACGAATCTGGCTGTCGGGCTCTGGTGTTTGTGTTGTTGTGTTTTGAGACGGTGGAACAGACATTGAAGTGATGAATCTAGAGGTTTTTGGAGTGACCTTTGGAAGAGAGACGAAGTTTTGAACAACAGCAGAGTACAGCGTATGGAATTTGGATGGATGGATGTGTGCTGTTGACCAAAATGATGCGTCAAATCCTACAATAATCCGTGCTTCAGGCTTGTGTACATTTACACAAGCTTGAAGCATGATTTGATGCAATTGTACGGACTGCAAGTCTAAAACAGGTCCATAGTGGACCTGTGTATAATTTAGCGTCAAAGTTACGATAAATCACTTGGTTACAGCACCCATAGTGGATGCTCTTAGGGTATTCAAACCTGCGCAAGAATAGTGCAAGACCGCTGTGCAAGATCCGTGCAAGATCCGTGCAAGAAATTCTTGCACGGATCTTGCACTATTATTTTTTTCACAACCCCATCTGGTTACAGCGCAAGCCAACACCTTACCTACCATCATGCCACGTGTCTCATCTCGAAGACAAATCATTCGATCACTCAAGCAACTCGCCAATCAAGACAACCGTTCCAATTCTCGCAGTCTTGTCCTACGTGCAAGGCAAAAGGTTGTCAGCAGCTCATCTCTCGGTCTATCCAACTTCTGCCAGCTACTGCAGCTTCCACAAATTCAATCCGTGTTGAATCTTGATCCTCATGCGTGTGTGGCTCTATGGGTTTTCTTCCAACGGCGAACCCGACACCGATTACTCAAATCAAACCAACCTGAATATCAAGTCGATCCGGCCTTATGGGCAGTTGCGATCGATATGATCGAGCGCAAGCGATATTTTGAAAGAAGGCGTCGCGAACCTCGGGGACATCCTCTGACAATGTTCAATAGGGTCTGGGCTGCACGCGATGCAACCTTTTTGAGGCTGGTATGTTTGTTTATCTATATGTTGTTGTCTAAAAGATGAATGTTGAGCTCACCTGATGTAACACTAGGCACGAATGAGTCGTTCTAGCTATTTAACCTTGCTTAATAAAATTGTGTCCTGTGACATATTTGAGAATCAATCCACTGCTGCGCAGGCCCCAATCGAGCTTCAATTACTTGTCACTCTGGCCCATCTTGGACTTTCTGGAAACGGGGGTGGAATTGGGATACTTTCGCATGTTTTCGGCATCTCGGGTAAGCTTCTTCTACACTTAAGGACATGTTTTGAGGGTATTTGATGACTTAATTTCACTATCTTTGTGTTTTCAGAAGGGAGTGTTGAAAATTTCACGTGGAGATGTGTAGTTGCGATCATTCGAATGGAAAGGGAATATCTTTCTTGGCCAACACCCGAGGAGAGAGTGAAGATTCGAAGAGCTGTTGGCGCAAACAGCCCTTTCAAAGGTTGTGTCGGGTTTGTGGATGGTACATTGATACCACTTGCCTTTGGTCCTCCAAAGTGCAAGGAGGACTATTGGACCCGCAAATATATCTATGCGGTCAACTCGATGCTTATATGTAATCATGAACGGAGGATCATTTTTGCTCGCCATGGATGGTGTGGCAGTGTTCATGACCAGCGAGTCATGCGCACATCTTCAGTAAGATCAAGCTTACTCCATCAATCTTACACATGTATGATTTGATTCACTTTGCTGACGAAGAAATATATCGTTTCCGCCAATTTCTAGATGTGGTCAGACCCAAACAACTTTTTCTCTCAAGGAGAGTATCTCCTGGCGGATTCCGGTTACAGCTCCAATTCTTTCATCATTCCAGCATTTAAACGTGTCGGTGGTATTCCCCTGACTCCTGAGAAGATGGCTTTTAACAGAGTATTAAGCGAATTACGTGTGGTTATCGAGCATTGTAATGGTATGCTCAAATCACGATGGCAGTCTCTGAAAGACTTACGGTTGATATTAAAGGATGAGAAATCGGTCAAACGTCTAAACGCTTGGATATCAGCCTGTTGTATCCTGCACAACTTCCTTTTGGATCTGAATGAACGATCCAATTTCCAGTATCAAGTCTCAACTCCTATTGACCCCGAGGACCCATTAATCTTGAATGAGATATTAGAAGATGATAATGAAGATGCACGCATCCGTGTGTTTCGTCTGTTTTGTGAATCATTATAAAACATTTGGCTCGATTGTTTTCTTTTTTTAACTCATTTGGTAGTTTTGTTTTAATTTTATCTGAAATGGTGTACTTGTCCATTTGTTTTTCATCTAATCGATTCGGTCTGAAATACAAATGATCTTATATTGAATTATTTCATGTTTCTAATCAAAAAGAAAAAGGAACACAACACGGAGCCATTTCCACAAAAAGAACATGAAAATATTTCAAAATATTTTTTTTTTTTTGCCAAGTTCTTCAACTCTTTAAGCAAAAAAAAGAAGAACGCAACACCGAGCCAAACGCAAACCGACTTGTTAAACTGAGGCAAACTAAAAGGAAAAACATAATCTTTCTCGTTGTTAATGAGGCTAACTAAGGTAGATAACTAAACCGAAGCCGAATCAAATGAGAACATAACAGAATTGGAAATTTTTGATGAGTTACCTCTACAAAAATAAAAAAGAATCAGACTTCTTAAGCATTTAATGGGTCTACACTAACACAATTCTAAAAAAAGAAATTTAAAATCAAGAAATAAGAATCGATTCATGAGACAAGTTCTGAGCTGATATTCAAATCGATCCTTGAGATTCTCCTTCCAGGTCCCCTATCAGCGGCATTGGATAAGCTGGTCAGATTTGGCGAAACTCAAAAAGAAGAGATGTTGCTTGTATCACTTACTTCAAATTTGATCTTCAGCCTCCTCTACTTCCTTTTTAGCTTCCTCAATTGAAAAACCCAATGCCTTGTATTTGGCCAACATAGACAACTTACGTTCACTCCTGGCGGTGATGAGGTCTTCACGACTGCGAGCCAACTGAGATCGTGAAAGTTCAAGCTGAACTCGATCTTGTTCAAGTTTAAGTTGAGATCGTTGAGCACGTTCAGCGGTGTCTAAACCATCATTTGCTCCTGAAAGGTGACGTGCAACTGCATCAGCCAGTTTAGCCTGAGTTTGGATCTCTTCCTTTTGTGCTTCTTGCTCTGCCTTCATATACTTTTCCTCAAAATTCCATCGCTCTTTCTCTAGCTTGTTCTTCTCAGCTTTTTCTTCTCGTGAGGGTAGGTGAGATGCTAGGAGTTGTTGTACATCTGAGGCCGAGCTGGAGGTCGACTTTGCTCCTTGATTATTGAATTGAAGTGAGTTGGGACGTTTGGAGGGCCGGCCAGGTGGGCGGCCACTCCCTCCTTTCTTGTTTAAATTGTTTGGTGTAGGTGAACCTTGTCGGTTTTGTGAAGCTGAAAAAGAGCCGGGACTGTCATCTACAATCTGAGTGATTGCTTCATCTAGGTCAAGAGGACTTTCCCAAGGAGTCGTTTCAATTTCATGGCTTTCGTGTGTTGAGGATACGATGCTGATCGGAGACTGATTGCGTGCACGCTTTGTAGAAGGAAGAACAGTCTCTTCATCTAAATGATCCCCACTTTCACGAACTGCCTGGGGTATGACGTTAGTCCGTGTTGACATGAAAGGTAGGAGATCATAGTAATAAATCGAATGTTGGAACAAGAGCTCTAGATGAGGGTGAGAAAAGTGCATCAGTAAGTTAAGTATGATCGGCTGTAGATGAAAAGGTACATACGGTCAAACTTCGATTTAGTTGTTTGCTGAATCGCCTTCCACTCATCACTATCAGATGAGTAGCCCATCTCGGATTTCTCTGTTTGAGCTTGTTGCTCAAAATCTTCCAAAATACCTTGTCCAGTTCCACTGCGAAAGTCTTGAGCAAGCGTGAAGCCTGCTTCAAGTGTACGTATCTAAATCAAATCCTCATGTACATCCTTTAGCCAACATTTTAAATGTAGAGAGCTTTGAAATTGACCTACCTGGGTCTCTACACCTTTCCCATCTCGTCTTGATAAACCTTGCTCAGCCAAGTACTCAGAAATCTTCTCACCAATGTCTTTCTTGCTGTAAATTGTTCGTGTGTTGGTATCCATCTCTCCCTTCCACCAATCATAACGTGTACCGGTTGTAGTTGCAGTTCCCAACCATTCAATTATCAGAACAATAGCACTCTTCCCCTCAGAATTGAGTTCAGCTTTCCACGAAGTATTTTTTTTTCATCATTTGATTCTTTTGATTCCGTAGTAGGTTTTTGTGTTGTGTTTGAGATCTTCCTCCTCGTATATTTACGCTTCTTCTTTGGTGCATCAGCACTCGGACCTTCGTGAGCCAAAGAATTTGAAGGAAGTGTTTGAGAGACATCCATAGTATTTGAATTAGATCGGGATAAGCTCCAGCCAGTTGCATTTACCGAAGGTGGGATGAGTGCAAGCTGAAGACCTTGGTGAGGGATCGGACTTGGGCTTTGAACCCAGTTGGCCGGAGATACGATTTGCAAGGGGGAGGTGGAAATGGTTGAATTGGAAATGTGCGGGGATAGTACTTGAAGGTTTGGATCGAGATGTATGGGAGTTAGGTAGGATTGACCTGCAGGCGGAGGAGGATCAGCCATTGCTGTATGTATCTTATGGCTTTGCGTGATCTTCAGGGAAAAAGAGAGTGAACTCTAAGACTATTGGCCTCAGTGCCCTGGTTGCAACGGGGCTTTGTTATGTCAAGATATGTAAGTCTTAAGTCTGCAACTTTTGTGCAAGTATTGTGCAAGATGCTAAAAAAACTTGCACAAAAGTTGCACAAAAGTTGCACGGATTAATTTCTGAGGTTTGAAAACCCTAAATAAAACAAAGCTGGAGTGGAGTGCACAACATACATTCTGACACTCCGTCAAAAAGTGCACGCGTCCGCAGTCACTGGACATGCGCGTGCACCCGGTGACACTGAGACCAGACAGGCGCCGCATTCCGGCTTCAGATGGCTTGAGGAAGATTCATCCTGTTGTCCATATGTATGCACAGGTTCTTCTCCCTCCCTCCCTCCAGCAAGTTGTTCCTTTAGATCCAACCTATACTTTGTAGCCTATAATACGTACACAAACAGTCAAACCGGAAACTATGTAATCCTATTCCCAATACATCTTCATCTCTTCCTTTTTCCAACAACAGATGAGTTCTGAATTCAGATGTGTTAATGGCTTGTGACACATCATTCAAACTTGGCTTATTGACTCCCCTGATTAGGGGTACACAAACATCTCAACCCAACCTTAAAAACCCATCCAAAAAACCCGTGCCAACCCGATTGATTTTGAGTTTTTGGCACTAAAAAATCCAAAAATCAATTGGGTTGCCATGGGTTTTATTAGGTCAGGTTGAGATGTTTGTGTACCCCTATTATAGAATTTAGAGGTCTGGACTAATCTTACCGTGTACGACACAGTGATTGTAAATTGTTTCTCATGTTGTGTTTGAATCAACTTACACATGTCAGGAAAGACACAAAGGACAAGGAACAGGAATGAGGTGATCATTGATGATCATAGACAAGAGCGGAACAGAAGGAACTGGCTTTGGGAGAGGGCAGTTTTTTTAAGCTATTCCACTTGAAATCCCAAATCCATATCATTAACTCAGTTATGAAATGTTCAGATGCGAATGAAAGTTATCAAGATGGTATTGATTATCCTTTGTTTGAAGGGTAAAACTCATTCAGCCAGGTGTTCTGAGGGAGGGCAACAGAATGAAACTAAATTTGAGCCCAACAGGTAATGTAGTCTTAGCCAATGTAGAACTGACCAATCCAATAGCGCTGAACTTGCAAGAAGTTGGGGCTAAAAGGAGGACATCTATCAGTGCTAATTTATAAAGAATGAGTGTGGTATTGAGCTGGTAAACACAGCCACCCTCTTGATGGTTATGGATCAATCAGGCTGAATATCAGATCTGAGTTTCTGAAAGTTATTTTTGACTAAAATGCAAAAGCCTGACATAGCTCACAAAAGGGTCATATATCCTAGGTGGGACATCATCAGAATCAACAGTAACACACATGTGATGATGAGCTTGAGGTTCAGAAGCACCACTCACACTTCACTACACTAAGAACTTGGGCAGTTGAGAATGAGCCTACAAGAGAAACATCTCAGGTGACATTCACAGTTTGAAGGTGGTGTGTCAAGCAAAGGGCCTACATCTATGCTTGTTAGAGCCAGGTTGTCTGGGGTCCAGTGTAAAACTTTTGGTGTCAGTATGAGGAGCTCTGCATGAGGTCATCAAATTGAAAATCCTGACACTTTCTGCTTGTTTATGGTTTGATCAGGTTGAAGATCAGCTTTCAGATTCTCAAAGCTCAACCTGAGCATTCAGCCCACAAATGGAAGAGGCTGTCATAGCTCACACCAAGAGGTAAGCTGTACTAGTTAGGAAGTCATCAGCACTAATATTCATTATAGCACAATGCAGACCCTACCCTTTCATCACTCCTCTCCAGTGAGCGCAGAGTCTAGAGCAAAAGATATTCCATGATGTAGTGTGCAAGTTTGACTTTCAAACAACCAATGGAATCATTATCACTGGAGCTAGCTATCCACACAATTCTGGCTTCTTGTGACATGTTATTCCAGAGTTTCAAAAGACACTGTAAGATGTACTCCAAAATCATAGCTCACACTATACAATGATAGAGTTATATGCATATGCTTACTTCCTCGGAAGAAACGACAAGATTGTTATAGTCTTAAGTTTTGGTACCTTGTGCTCTTTTTCAACTGTCACACTGAATGAGGGCTTCCCATCCTTCATGAAGTGAAGATTAACATTTTTCATGTCAATGGCGTGGGAAAAACCTATGTCGTGGAAATAAGACAGCATCAGATGTCCAGCTCGTATCTCCCCTGATATCATTGTGGAAACCTCACTGCTGCTTACTAGATTCGATTGAACCTTTCAAATATGTGTAGGCGCCTTCATGCACGTCACCTAGGAAATCTGATAGTTGACAAAATATTCGACAGATTTGAGGAACATCACATGAAATTTGGTATCAAAAGAAGGCATGATCAAGGAGAGGTTCACTATCACTACAAACAGACCTTTTCTGTTTGTTTTCTTTCCAGGACAAATGATTTTCACCTCACGATGAAGAAGAGCATCAGGAGATTCATCTTGTTTTGCCTCTCTGTATAAATGCTTTGCAAAACAGTCAGTCAAAGCTCTGGCATCCTGTAGACCTGTCCCGATCCCAGATCATTTGTAAGCTGCACCTCTAGAAACGGTTGAAAATAAGTTTTCAGAACTAACCATGCAGACCTGAGGAGACAGAGGAAACAAGAACCAAAAAAAGCAGTGCGCTTGGAAAAATATATATATTCATGTTGAGGGAAAGACTAGGGTAGAATTCTCAAGTGTGAAATTAATGGTGTGAGAAGGATTCGTCACGAACAATGAGATCTGAAAGTGTTGGATGGGACAAGTCTTTTGTCGGGTGGCCGGGAACAACTCGGAGGCTGGCGAGGGTTGCGATCGAGAAGGCTAATAAAGTTAATGAGAGTTTGTCGGTAATCACAGATTCACCAGCAAAATGTTTGTCTCAGCGCGATGGTCTCAATGTCATATTTTAAAGATGAAGACGATCGAACAACTTGTAAAAGCTCATTCGTGTATAATGTTTTGTACGTCCGCCCGTTGCGTACCCCTGGGCAAAACTCTCCAGCTGATCATCATGTTTTAACCTTTTGTCGGGCGGGCCGAGCTTGGGAGCTGCTTGAAGCGGTGTTTGATGAGGCTATAGCGATCGAGAACGCAAATGAGGACCATGAGAGCTCATGAGAGCGTATGAACAATTTCAATTCCACCACCCGATCATCTCAGTCCGAGGGCCTCAGAGTCTTCGTTGAGCTCTTGGTTGTTTCGACTTGGTCAAGTCAGCTGTTTCAAGGAATACAGTCAACTCCCTCTAAGTTGATATCCCTATAAGTGCATAATTCTCTATCTGCATAGGATTTTTTGCCGCCAAAAAGGGGTTTTCAAGCCAAAATGAGGTCTATAAGTGCATATTCCTTTAAGTGCATGAAAAAACCACCCGCCAAACTGTATGTAATTAGAGGGAGTTGACTGTATATTCTCTGAATGATGAATCAAGCCGGAGTAATAACCAGGGATGCAGGTCAGGTGCAGGGCGCGTGATTTGTGCGCCCAGAGAGCAGGAGGCGCGGGACGCGCCGTTTGAGTAAAAAAACATTGGAAAAATTCTTTTCAAAAACAGAAACGAGGCTGTTAGCGATGCTTGGACTCTTGGACACTAGTCTCTAGATGACAGATTGGATGATCAGTTTTACCAGAATGGTTTAATGAAATGACCTCCATGTGTGGATCCAGGGGTCCAGATTGAAGTTCTTTCTGGGTTTTTGAGGTATCAAACGTCTATGAGCACAATATTCATAGCTAATCCAACTATCTTCGCTGACAACCGCAATCCATATCAACAGTTTCTAACCAACATTTGATAAAACATTTTCAAACACTTGGATTGAAAGAGAAGTTCAAGTTGAGTTCGATTAGGTTCGATTCCAAAGTACTTAAGTGATAGATAGCCAAGGTTTTAAATCAGATTGATAATTAGTCTTAAGTACATAATCTTGGTTAATAATTGGAGGGATCGAATTGAATTGACTGTTGACCGTTGACTGTCCTGTTGACCAACGACAACTACTACTCCTTCTTCTTCTCAATCAAAGTTCAAAGTATTCAGCAAGAAAATAAGAAAACAAGAAACGAAAGGTACGAAAGAAACTCCAACAGAAAAGAACACAAATCGATATCACTATCAACGAGAGAACAAATTAAATTAATATCAAAGTCAATCGAGTGTAATTAAATACGAAATCAAAGAAATTGTTCATTGTGTCAACATTTATTAACATGGGACAAGCTCAATCAAGTCAACAACATCATCAACAACAACATCAACATCATCGTCGTCATCGTTCATTCTTAGGATATCATCATCGAAATCAAACATCAACTTCATCTAGATCAACTTCAGCTTTGACTAATGGATCCACTTCCACCAATAATACTAATCTAACTAATAACTCAAATCATCAAATCCTTTCAATCTCAGGATCGTCTTCATCTCCTATTCATCATCAATCTAACCATTCAATCTCAATCAATCAATCTAATCCAAATCAACATCATCAGCCTAACAATCAAATCAACCTCAATCAATCTAGAAATACTAATAGATTCTTACCTTTACATTCTATTCTCAAACGAACGCATCGTCGTTCAACCACTGCTGAACCTCCAACTTCAACATCTTCAATTTCACAACAAACTTGTTTAAACTCAGGATCATCATCGCCCAACTCTTCATCTGTTACCCCTTCCTCATCAATTCCAACCAGTTCTAGTCATCCTCGTCATCATAGAAGACCATCTTGGAACACCTTTCTAAGACACTCATTCTCTCCTAGTCGATCATCTCATCGATCATCTATACCTCGTTTTGATACTCCTGTCTCAACTCCTGATCAAACTCATCATCGAAAGCAGTCCAACTCCCAAGCCTTACCTCTCATCGATCTACAATCTCCACTCCCTTCTCTCAACTCAACTATAACTACCATTCAATCATCTAATTCTAATTCTAATTCTAATTCACCATCTACTTCTGATATCATTCCAAACAGCTCCACTACTTCATCACCTTCAATCTTAACTGATTCTCATCTCATTCAAGATCAAAAAGAAGATCTTCCATCTCACTCTTCAATTTACCCTAACACTCTCACTTCACTTCATTCGCATTCTACTACTACTGATCACTTATCATCAGCTCTCTCTTCATCTAATCCGCACCTCACCAATAACACTCTTTCTTCTTCACCATCTTTGGAACATGTTCATGAAGAACATGAACATAATGAGGAAACAGGTCTGGGACTTGACCTCTCCTCAACACAACAGGTACGTGAATTCAGCTATCCTATTTATTGATTCATCCTTGACTTGTTTGTCCCATTTCTCTTTCATCAGAACGAAGCTATACCTAATCTCGACACGCCAACGGCTACAACGGCCCGTCCGACATCTGGGGTCCAAGTACCTACACGAAGAATATATGTACAAGGGATGGTGGTCGCTAGGAACGTACCTGATCAATCAATACCCAACCCACCAGCTCGTCCTTCAGAGCAAGCTGAACGTCCTCAAACTTTAAATCAGGATGAAGTGATTTCTAGTACGGTATCCGATGATCAGAATCAAGAATCAACCAATCAGACAACCAGTAGCAACCCATCAAGCGTGTTGATCGAACAAGCTACCATGATTTCTCGACTTTTATCTGTTGCTGCAGCTGCGACTGCTTCTTCTCTGCTACCAAACTCGATTAACCCAGATGGAACGAATATCTCTAACGCTACCCCTCCTCTGAGTCCTAGTCCCATGACAACGAATGCTGAACAAGTTGAACTACATGGCGGATTACAAAACACATTAAGAGACGCTTTGAGGGTTGCTTTTGGTAGTGCATTGATGAATGGAGTGTCTCCCACCCATCAAATCCCTATCCCTACACCTGTACCTTCTTCTCCAATGACACCTGCTCCTTCAACTCCAATTGATCGTACCATTCATACCGGAAGTAGAATCATGAGACGCTTAGGATTACAATCATTACTTAACAATCGAAATGGCGAAGAAGAAGAACCAGATACAACACTAGAAGCTGAAACCGATCATAGTTTTGAAAACTTTTTGAGTTCATTACAAACAGATGTAGGAGACGCAATCTTAGAAGCACTAGGAGGAAATAGAAGAGAAGAAGAAAGTGAAGATGAAACGTTTAATTTTTTTAGAATGCATCGGTTTGAGAATGGGGTAGGAGGAGAAGAAGGATTGATACCTGTTTTATTAGTGGGTGTGAGATCAGCTTCACCTAATCTTAATCAAAGGGGTGGTAGAATTGATGAAGATGAAGAAGAGATACAAAATCAACAAGAAGATGATGATGAAATGTTTGAAGGACTCAGAGAGTTGTTTGAGGAAACCGATCACGAAGTACCTGAAGAAGACGATGAGTTTTGGGTGGATGAAGATGAACAAAGACATAATGAAGAAGAGGAAAGTAGAGAGAATAGATTAAGTGACTTGTTGGAACCAAGTGACCCATCATCAGTTCCTTTATCACCACCCTCAATAGATCCTTTACCAACCACACAAGTACCCTCGTCGCCTCCTCAAGAACCAAGATCTTGGTTAATATTCGTTTTAGCAGGACTTTATCCTCCATTGTAAGTGTCATCTTGTTAATCTAACATTTTGTTAAAATTTGGAAAATTGAATTAGTTCTTTTTGATAAAAACATAGGCATCCAATCTTTAATACACCAACCGAATATATTCCAGAAGGAAACCAACAATTAGGAGAATCAGACTCAGAAACTCGAAGAAATGTACAACATAATAATCGATTGGATTATGAAACGATGATGAGATTAGCCGAATTGATTGGAGTACATAAACCCATGACGGTTACAGCAAATGAAATTGAAAATGCTGATTTAACTTTGGTTCAATTTAAACATGAGATTATTCAAAGAGTTTTGAGGGATGGTGATGTGTTGGAAAATACTATTGAGAAATGTTTAAGTAAGTTTTTGAGATAAAATTGATCTTTTTTTTGTTTTTCTGGGGATGGGATTTGAGATTTTTTTTTTGGACTTTTTTTAGTTTGTTTAGAAGATTATGTTGAGGATGAAACATTAAGATTATTAAAATGTAAACATTTGTTTCATAAGTGAGTCACTTGATTTTTCTGTCCCTGTTTTGAAAAGTTGTCAACTTTGATCAATTTCAACTAATGATCTTTGTTTTTTTTCAATTTCTTAGGAGTTGTGTGGATCAATGGCTTATGACAGGTAGTGCTACTTGTCCAACTTGTAGAGATATAGCTGTCTGATGAAAGAACAAAAAAAACAAGAAACTTGATTTTTCCTTTTTTTAGAAAAAAAATCCAGAACTCAATTTTTCTTTTTTTCTTTTTTTCTTTTTTTCTTTTTCTCTCATTTTGTGTTCTTCTCTTAATTTTTTTTCCAAATTATATATGTTTGTTGGTTTTTTTGTCATTCATTTCTTCAACTAAGTATGTGTTAGTTTTTTTTGCCTGTTTTGAAAAAAATGTGTTTGTGTGAATGTTTTTGTGTGTGATTGTGATTGTGATTTGTACCTTGATATATTATTTTTAGATTAAACGTTATATAAGTCTTTTTGAAAGGTGAAAAGAGGAGGGAAGGGGATGGTATGCTACAGTAGAGGATTATTATATGATGTAAATGGAAAATTGGTTAAAACAATTTAGGGACTCTATCTTCTTGCTCTTTTTTTTATTTTGTAATCCATTTGTGCGTTTCCAAACAAAAACTATAGAGATTTGTTTTAAAGAAATATGATATCACTACTCTTTTGAATCTTTCTCTTCTTATAGAAATTGGCAAAAGTTTGTATGATGTTTCTTTTCTTTTGGTTACTTGATAGGGTTTGCCCAGATTACAAAAGCTTTCATTGATAGGGAAACAGAGTGTTATAGGAATTCAACCCTTGGCCATGGATTATGTAAACCTGAATTGTGTGGTCGACCATTGAATTTCATGAAGACTATGTTTCCTTCTGAGTGTCAAGGTCATACCCAATTTTTTTGGGAATATTTGCAGAAAAGATATATTTTGGGATAGAGACAATTTCTACCTGACCACTTTTTTCAACAAAAAGGTATATGATTGGAATTGTTATGATCAGAAGATTTCAGGATTTCTCTATTTATAACTAAAACCTCTTAAACTCCCTTACCATATTTTACCTTCTTTCAAGTGAACCTTGTGGCTTGAGAAGCCTCATTCCCGCATGATTTGGGATTTTGTGTGGTGCAGCCTGGACACCACAGTTCAGAAAAGTTGTCACCGATTCACCACCAATTTCTTGCGTTTTGCAGGAAAATTTGGTCAATCTTTTGTACAGCTGTTTCAACGTAGATTGATCTTTTTTTGAAAATCTCATCAATGTGAAAAACCCGGGGTTTGCCTCTCACTTGGTTTTGTCTCTTGGCTTATTGGAAGAATACAGAAAAATTAAACCTGTATGGCTGCTACAAAGACAACTTCCTCCAAAAGAAAAAGTTGTCAATCTTTCTCCTCCAGTGCCATGTACAAATACAGCTGATGCACAGCACAGCATAGCTGTAAATAGACTATGTTATCTGGATCCAACAACATCATGTACCATCCACACTGGTTTGTTTGTCTATCTTCTCAATCCCAGTTCAATCCCCAACCAGAACCAGGGCATAGCTTTGGCCCCCCCAATACCACCACTGTCTTGACTCAAATTCAAACATTGGAACACCAGTTGCCTTCCTATGTTTGGGCCATCTCTTTCACCAACTGCTTCCAGCAAGAAAACCTCTGCACTTGATTTATCCAACAACAACTTCACTGCTTTCTTGATTAACATAGGATGGTGGCCTCTTTAGCCAGTTCCCCCCATAAAGAAGCCAGAAATTGTCAAAAGTAGCAATAAATTTCCGTCATTTTCAATCAGAAATTGCAGTGTGGACAATCAAAAAACTCTTGTGTTCATTTGTTGGTTTCTTTCTCTCTTTCTATTTTCTATCTTTTCATGATTTTTATTTCATCACTTACATTGTTATGTTTGGAATGTCTTTTGAGACCGCCCACCAACAACCAAATTGACACAATTTTGGCACCCTGCACTATACAAAGCTTTACTTGAGCTTTGCATCTGCGCAGCAATCTTGTACTCAATTACCAAAATTTGGCCAGGAAAGCTGCTATGGCTCTTCTGAGACACCTTTTTATGGATGCAAAGATTTGCATCATTAAACAAAGCGGTCAGAAGAGGGTATAAATTTGCCAAAAAATCCATTATTCATGAGCAATAGTGGCTCTCAAACCTGCCCCAGTTTCAAAAAAACCAGTTGACCCAGTTGTTTTTTGGAAGTAACTTTGTGTATCAAGTTGACATTTGTTGAAAGCTCCCAGCCAAAAATTCCCCTGGGGCAACTGGGTTTTTTGAAACTGGGTCAGGTTTGAGAGCCACTAATTTTCAGACAAACTTGGGCAGTGAAGAGACTGCATAAAAATGGAGAGCATAGCACAGATTATAAATAAGAATGTTGGTATAGACGGCATAAGAAAAGGACATTGTAGTAAAAAACCATCAACAATCAAAAAAGAAAGACTGATGTGAGATCAGAAAAATAGGGAAAAAACAAGAACACAATAAAGTGAATAGGTTGAAGAAGCTAGGCATCTCCCTCATTTGAAGCCATTAAGTATTTGCCACCTTTTTTTGAGATGTAATCCAAAACCTATTGTACCGTGCTGGAAAGCAAGGTAGATAAACACCTTGCCGGTTCCACATGCAACCAACATTTTTGGGGGGCTGTGATGCAGTACCTACAACTCAAGATTGGTCAGACAGGTGTTTAAGAACCACATATATCACCTTTTCACCTACCAAAAGAGCATTCTTCAAGTCAAGACAAAGATTTTGGTGGATGTAAACAATGTTTTGAGTCAAAATGAGGTTATTGGAGGACATAAAAAGTGATCGTGTGGGCGCACCTTTGAAGCAAAAAAACATCGAAAACATGAAAAAATCTTTACAGAAACAGCAATCCAGGCTGTGATGAAGGTCAAACACAAATGGGGATGTGAAAAAAGCTGTTTCAAGTCAGTATGACCACACTTTTAGGATAAAAATCACCGAGAATTTTTGTTCAAGAACTATTTAAGTGTCTCCAGACTCAGATGAGCAATTGATAGCAGAAATTTCCCAAGTGTCATGTAGTGGGTGTGGTGTACGCGCCTG
This sequence comes from Melampsora larici-populina 98AG31, assembly GCF_000204055.1. NCBI lineage: Eukaryota > Fungi > Basidiomycota > Pucciniomycetes > Pucciniales > Melampsoraceae > Melampsora > Melampsora laricis-populina. The sequence continues at coordinate 2,219,441 of NW_006768767.1, forward strand.
GCGTGGGCGTCGCCGCACACATCTTTTTAGGTGTGAATTGGAGTGGGCGCGCCCATGAACCAAAGCATGTGATCTATGAGGTTTTCAGCTATCACACACCTTCAAATCATCTCTGATGAATCAATATGTGTTTTGGGTACCACCCCACACCATCTTCTTCCAGTCATGGAAGCATTTACGTCTGGATTGACAGGTACCCTAACAACAAAATTTTGGAATACATCTTATTGCAACACATGTTGATTGGTTTTTTTATTGATTTGGTTGATTTCTGTTGCACTATTGCTGATAAAGTTGTTTATAGGGTGTTTATATGAGAGTATCAATATTTCTTGGGATGTAGAAGATGTGGTTGATGAAGCATCATCAAAAAGGTGACTCACTTTTGTATATTTTTTGCACCTCTTGCACCCTTGGCCAAAATGAGGGCGCGCCCAGGCGCGTACTTTCTCTCAAGCTTGCGCCCACCACTTGACCCAAGCTTGAAAGTTAAACGGACTAAAATTACAATTTCATAGGCTTCCTCTAGCCCAAGATTAGTCCCAAGAAGACCTTCTACGCTTCAGATTATACAAGTCTTGCATATGGGCACGCCACCCCCTGTTTTGAGACATATTTGACGCGCCCTTCGGCGTGCCGAATGCGCCGCGCCCACCACCTGACATTTGAGGCTGATTTAGCAAGTCCAGAATACTCAAAGGCTTGTGCAACCAGGTAGCAGCTACTATCCACTACGCACCCCTTTCTGACACGCAGGCATTGGAAGATGTAGTCCAACCGTGAGACCTACACCAGTGTACAGCACAATACCGAAATCGCTACGCAACACGATGAATTTTGACCCCCCGGGCGTTGCGCAGCGCAGGCTGCGCTGTCAGGCGCAACGCAATGCTCCGCTATATATATATATAAATTCTCTCGCCAGGTTGCGGAGCGCTCACAGCGCAATATTGTGCTATATTGCGCGCAATATAGCGGGGCTTTTGATTGCGCCGCAATATCGCGATCTAGTGCGCAAAATTGCGATCTATTGCGGCGCAACGGCCGGTAAAAACAGTTTGATGGCAGAAAAAAAGAGAAAAGAAGAAACAACAAGTGACCATTGATAATAAAAAGGACAAAGAGAAAAACAAATGACCATTGAAGAATAAAAATGAGAAAATTTTGAGGGCTTTGGCTTTGCCTTTGGTTTCGATGTTGCTGGTCCTTGGTCCTTGGACTTCTTGTTCACAGGACCTGCTGGTCGAGGTGATACACTTCCACCAACAAGAAGCTCGGGGTTGGATGATTCAACTTGAGGTGTAAGTGATGAAGAAACGGCGGTATGTGAGTCTTTTGGGGGAATCACAAACCCTTGTTGTCGGCGATCAGGGCTTGGTGGTTGCAGGGTTCTACCGGATGACGGAACTTGAAGTGAAGACTGTGATGAGCTTTTGGAGGATACCATCGTAATATAACTTTGGAAAATAATTCAAAAAATATCGAACAATGTCGTTAGAAAGTTTTCTGAACGAAACGAACAAAGTGAAAGGTTTTATACTACACCCACCTTATGAAAATAGCTTGGTTAGCTGAACCACAGGTAAGCCGTGAAAACGCCATCGGTTTCGAGTTGTGAAGGTGAGTGTAGAAAGTGTCAAATAACTGAATGTGATTGATTTTTTGAAGGGAAGGTACTGAAGTTGAAACACAAAATGGATAAGTCGGTGGGCGCCCTACACCCTCTCTGGTCGATCTGGGTACAGGGTAATCCTCCGCTATATAGCAGATAAACCCTGGCCCCGGCCCGTTGCGGAGCGCTCACTCCGCCATGGGATTTTCCAATCCCAAAGTGCGGAGCGCAGGCCCCGCTATACATAGTGGACCCGTTGCGCAGCCACAAAACCGCTCCGCAACCGCTCCGCGATCGCGAAAAATCGCGGAGCGATTGCGGTATTGTACAGCATGCGCAGACTCTTTATTCAGCAACCATCCACAAACAAATCTGTATTGAGCCTTCCCAAGCTTTTTGTTTAGCCGCTCACTGTTCACATTGCCAACTGAGTTCACAAAGATCATATGTATTCTTTGAGTAGCTTTTATGGCACCAAAAGTCTCATTGACAAGATTGAATCAATCACCTTAAACTTATATTTTTTGAGGCACGTTTAATCAAAATAGTTTCCATGTCATAAGCAAGGTCAGTATATAAGAGCTTTGAAGCGTCAATGTTTCAAAGAAAATCACTTTTGTGGTTCAGCTTAATTACAATCTAGTTGATTACAACTTCAACTTGTTTTATATGATCTGTTTAAGCTGTCTAATCCGTTTACTGAGTAAAATCAATGCATTATGATCAATTCCCCCAACCTCTTAGCAACTCCCATAGGGTTTGAGGTGATGGATAGATGTTGTCTGTCCGTACCAGTGGCAATCTGACCGGGTGTGGAGGATTGGTGCGGTGATTGTGATCAAATGTGCATTGGAAGGACGGTGAGGAGTCAGATGAGTGTTATCAACAACAAAGACAGATGGGGATAGAGTTTGGGTACTGTTTCTGAAAGGGGGGTGCTGCGGATTTTTTTGGGTTAGAGTAGCAGAATTGTAGTGGGTAGCCGTTAAGGCATGGACCCGGCCTCAGGACACCTGGAACGGTCCTGGTCCAGGCCCGGGCTCAAGCTTTAATGGCCCATTAAAAATGCTCTCGGGCCCCAGTGTAGTGTTCTCGCGGGCCAGCCAAAAGGGCACAACCAAGGGATTATGGGGATGGAAAGTAGTCTTGAGATGCTCAGAAGGATGGGGGGAGTACTGATTATGGCAGAAAAGGGAGTTTTGAAGGCTATCATGGCCAATATGATCCTCCAAAATCACAATTTTGCCCGATGCTGAGCCACACAGACAATTTTTTTGTATTGCCGGGCCGGGCCGGGCTAGCCCGAGCAAAATAGGGGCCCAAAACGGCTCATTTTCTGAAGGCCAAGTCGGGCCGGTCACAAGCTCGGGTTTCATCAATCTGAATTCGCGTCAAATATCCTATACTCAAAAAAAAATCATCATCTTAGCAATCGGAATAAACACCAACCCCCCTCCAATGCCTCAAAAGCGTCCCTCAGACTCGGACGAAGATAATCCGAACCTCCCCCCTCCAAAAAATCCGATCCTAAACCGTGGCGAACTAGACACTGACCAAATGATGACCGATCTAGCCTCGCTGGCCGGTAGAAGTTCCCAACAAAACGACCCCCTCCTTCATAGCATCTTCAGCATGATGTCGATGTTTCTCAAAACGATCAAGGACTTACGCGAAGAAATCAAAAGACTCAAGGCGGCACAAGAAAACCCCAAACAACCAATCAATTTGTCCTCCAACCACCAATTACCAATGAAACCGAACGCCTGGACCAGTCCACCCTCCAGACAAGTTCAACAATCAGCTCCTAACCCCCCCCAAAAAAACTCCAAGATCAACAAATTCAAAGCAGCCTCCTTGATTATCCACAAGATCCCTGGATCGGAACCATTCAAGAACATGTCAAATAAAGATATCATCAAAAACATCAATAAAGCTCTCACTTCACTCAATGCGAAAGTCAACGACGTCCCGGTCAGAGTCCGCGGCGCTGCACTTCTCAAATCAGGTGATGTCATTATGAATATGGATAACAGGCTCATGAAAAACTGGCTCCTTGAAAACAAACACCTCTGGACCAAACTCGCTCACAAGGAATTCATCACCGCTCAAACCCGCTACCCGATACTTTTCAATTATGTCCCAGCAGAATTCAAAGTAGAAAGCGACGACTTCCCTCGCTTAATCAGTGAACAATATGAGATACCGCTCGAATCTATTCATTCAGCTCAATGGCTCAAAAACCCAGACAATACTCAAAAGAAACATGGGACCATTGTTCTCAACTTATTAGACAAGGATCTAGCTAACAAAGTAAGTACAGGTGGCATATATGCTGATGGCTACAGATTCAAAAGCAAACAATATGTACAAGGACCTACCATGTGCTTCAACTGCCTGGACTTGTACCATACTCATAACTCATGCAATAACATTCCTATTTTCTCTAACTGTGGTGACCCACACAATTCAAAACACTGTGCTAACAATGACTCTGCACAAGTTTGTGCCAGGTGCTTTCATTTTGACAGCCAAAAGAGTAATACTAAAATTGACCGTTTCAACTCTAAATACACCCATTCTCCCAAAAGCTTAAGCTGCCCTCTACGTAACACAAAGTTCACTATTACTCCTCAAGATCACAGTGAAGATGAGTTATAATACCTCTAATTCATCCCCTAACAGCTCAACCTCGCCACAACCACCACCTTTCGAAGACCATTCACCATACTACCACAAACACAAACAAGAGCCCCAACTCCAATTCGACACAATTTCTATCTTACACTTCAACTGTCAAACATCGATTCAGAATACACACGAAGCTCTAACACAAACTCAATACACCATACTGGCCCTTCAAGAACCTTGGTTCAATACTCAGTCACTATCGTTCCCCCACCACGAAGCCTGGCAGCGGATCACAGCTTATGACTATCACCCAACATCGTGGTCTGACAAGCCTAGAGTCTGTCTTTACATTTCTAAATTTATTCCAACGTCCCAGTTCACCATTCTCCCAAGTTCAACAGATATAATACTCGGAATCGACATTAACGACCCGACCACAAATCAAACTAAACTTCGAGTCATCTCCTGGTACAACCCCCCGGGATTGCAGCGGGGAATGATCATATTGGAATGCTGGTTAAAAAACAACCATAACCGCCGGATCCCAACAATCATCCTCACCAATTCTAATCTTCATCATCAATCCTGGAATCCCCCAAATTATACAAATACAGATGCGCAAGCCAAAAAATTGCTAGCTTTATTCAGCTCACTAGGTCTCAGGCTCTCCTCTCCAAAAGGTGTCCCAACTCAATTCTCCAATGGAACACAACCCACTACGATTGACCTAGTTTGGACAAGCTGGAACTTGACACAAAAGGTTCTAAGCTGTAAAGTACTCACCAATAGCCTGCTCTCTGATCATCTCCCACTAGCCACTTATCTAGACCTATCACTAATCCATCCCTTAAAATCACACATCGCTCTAAGAATAGCTGACTTAGACATCTCTCGCTTTCATAGTAACATAAAGAAGAAACTTCATCTCCTCCCACCGAATTATGATCACACTGATGATATCAACTCAGCAGTTACGACCTTATCCCAAATTTTGCTCGATTCCGCTCATGAACAGGGAAAAAAGGTCAAAACAAAACTCAATAGGTACAAAGCGTGGTGGGACAAAGACAAACTCACCCCTATCCTAAAAAACCGTAACAAGGCTAGACGTTGGATGATTCTATCAAATTCACCTGAGGCCCGGCAGTGTTATTCTGAATGGCAAAAATACTTTAGAGAACAAGTACTTAAAGCGAAATTTACACACTGGAAAACGTTCTTAGCCACCTGTGCCAACAACGATACTTTCAAGGCTTTTCGTTACGTGAAACCCTCATCAACTGGGGAAATAGCCCCGCTCAAGAAACCTGATGGCTCAGTATCTATAACTAAAGAAGAACAAGCGTCTCTACTATTCTACGGTACATCAGTCGCCCATGTCGAAGCGGACCTCTCCGATATCCCACCTGAATTCCCGCATCAAGAACAAATGGTCCAATTCTCTTTTCCCCTCCTAGAACCTTTGGAACTCCGAAGAATTGTGAACAACCTTCCAAATCATCGAGCCAGTGGGGGCAACTCTTTATCAAATGAATTAATTAAATTATCATTACCGGCTATTGAAGAAGAACTATGTCAATTAATCAACGCCTGCTTCACCAAAGGTTACTTCCCTAAGGCTTGGAGAACAGCCGTAACTATCATCATCAGGAAACATGGTAAAGATGACTATTCAAACCCAAATGCATATAGACCAATAGCATTACTCAGTGTTTTAGGTAAAGTCCTGGAAAAGATTATAACCAGCCGGATCACGTACTGGGCCGAGTCAATGAAAATCATTTCAATCAATCACATGGGAGGTAGAAGGCAACACTTGACAGAAGATGCATTAATCATCCTCACGTCTTGGATTAAGAGAAAGTGGAGAGAAAACAAAATAGCAACAGCTCTCTTCCTGGACGTCAAATCTGCTTACCCATCCGTACACAGGGAAAGACTTTGGTATATCCTTCATAAACATCAATGCCCTAAGTACCTTGTTTCTCTCATCCAAGGTTTTCTATCAGAAAGATCTACAACTTTAAGACTACAAGATTTTCTTTCTAAAACCTATAACATTGAAAATGGTTTACCTCAAGGATCTCCTCTTTTGGTTATACTGTACATCATCTACAACTCATCCATCCTCAACGCATCAAGACTATCACCGGATTCTGACACCATCTCACTAGGTTTCATCAACGATGTTGTCCATGTAGTAGCATCCCCAACTTGTAGGGAAAACCTGATTAAACTTCAATCACAAGCATCACATTCACTTGAATGGGCAAAATCACATGGGGCCATTTTTGACAAAAAGAAGGCTCAACTTTTACATCTAACCAATAAAAGAATCAAAGATCTCCCTAATTTCACGTTTGGAGATGTCTTATTAAAGCCTAAAAAGGAGGTTAAATGGCTTGGAGTTTGGTTGGATACTAAATTACTGTTCAATTATCACCTACAACAAGTCAACAAATCAGGCTCATTCACATTACACCAAATCCAGAGATTATGCCGATGCTATACAGGTTTACCTCCCAACGAAGTCAAAAGACTTATCTTAACTGTACTGATACCAAGAATACTCTATGGTAGTATTATCTGGCTCACGGAACGCACCTATAGTAAAGCAACTAAAATACTAACTAAGATACAAAACTCAGCTCACCGACTTATTCTCGGAGCCTTCCGTGGTACATCAACCGATATGATGAATCATGACGCTTACATGACCCCCTTTGCCCTCACAGCCACTCGTCGTCATCACAACTTCATTTTGAAATGATTAACTTCACCTGACACCCATCCCACACACGACATCATCAAAGTTGAATTGAATCAAATCTCAACCAGGCATAAAGGCCCAATTCAAGAAGTCCTGCAAGCAGAAGAACTAGGTAGGTTAGCTAAAGAGAAAATTGAAACTATCTTTGCTCATCCACTAGGCCCGTGGACAAAAGAACTTGGCACTCTACTCAACCTTGACAAATCTAAAGAAGAAGTCACCGAATTAATACCTCAACAAATTGAAGACAAAGAAAAAAAGAACTCGTTAATCATTTTCACGGATGGTTTGGTATCTCCAGAAGGGGGAGGGGCCGCAGCAGTATCAAAATCTTTAACAAAAACTATCACGTTAAGCCAAGAGAACACGTTCTCTAATCATGAAGCCAAACTGATGGGCCTAGTTCTGGCCGCAGAAATTTCTAACATTGTTTTCAGGAAACAGAATCCACCCCCCTCCAATATTGCTATCTTCTGCGATAACCAAGGAGTTCTCAAACTCATCCATGACTCACCTAGAGTGTGCTCGGGACAACACTTAATTTTTAAGATAAGAACTAAATTCAAAATGTTACCTACTGACGCAAAGATTTGTTTCTACTGGACACCCGGTCATGTAGGAATTGAAATGAACAAAAAAGCAGACATATTGGCTAAAAACGCAGCTTCAAACCAGACACCTACAGACGTAATAACCCTCCCAACTAGTTTAGGAAGCCTAAAAAGAAGATCGAAGGAAAAATTCAATATTAAAAACATCTCATTTAGACCAGGCAACAATCCCTTTCTCACAAAACCAGAAGAAGTATCAAAAGTCCTCCTTAACATGGAGAAGGGTAGATCAGCGGCTATCTTCCAGCTGAGAGCTAACCATAGTCCTCTAAATGACCACCTGTTTAAAAGGAAACTAACAGAATCACCTTTATGTAAAACATGTAGACTAAAAGAAACAACTGAACATTTTCTCCTTTACTGCAACAGATACACGAAAGCTAGAAAACTATTACGAAAGAATCTACGGAAGGAAAAAATCAAAGTCAACTGGAACAGCACCAAGAAACTTTTAGATACTCCAAAGGCATTTTTTCTACTCTCAGAATATATTTTGCAAACTCAACGCTTTGTACATTTCATTTCTTACACACAGGAGTCCACCGAAGGATCGCGGTCTCGGGACAGGAGTTAGCAGTTCTGAATCCGCATAACTCACATAGGTTATCACCATCTACAGATTAACCCAACAGGCCCAAAACCCCACCTCCTTCCTTAGATTGGGGGACGAGTGGGTAGTAGAAGGCGGGCAATTCAAATACAGAGCATTCTCAACACATACTAAAGCCGACACCATCTTTAAAGAAAAGAATAGGTGCTATAACTAGGCAAGATGTCACTGTTGACGTATATAAGGGCAAAGTCGCGATTGGTAAACAATCATTGACAGATCATACACGTACTACTGTCCCTTTCCTTCCACCTTAGATTGGGGATGAGTCTGGGGCATTAGACTGTCACTGAAGCTCAAATCACTGCGTTAGTAGAAAACCTCAAGAGATGAGTCGCGAATGTAAACATCCCCGACAGAACAAACAACCTCTAGGCTCGCTACCTTCCACCTTAGATTGGGGATGAGTAAACAAACTATGTTGTCACTGTATAGATCTCTTTTAAAAAAAAAAAAAAGATAGCTATCATAAATGTGTAACGATAAAAAGACAAAGCTAACTCCTGGAACCAACTAGATGACCGTTTGTATCTAGGTGGACTAGTCCTCAACAGTATTTTGTTCAGTTAGTGTTATATGCAATTAAGCAACAAAGCACTTTTAAAAAAAAAAAAAAAAAAGTCGGGCCGGGTCCAAGCCTTAGTAGCCGTAGCCGTAGCCGCTACAAAGTTGCACAACCCTTTGGTTACTTACGGTGGCCAAGGAGCGCCAGTTGCGCCAAAACGACAAAACAACAAATTGCCCCACTTTTGCCCCGATTGGGGCCCTGTCCAGCCTGTTCAGACTGGTACTCCACGGTATCAGCTACTCGATTAGCCCGGGAGACTCCGCATCCACTGGGAATTTGTTTTGGTACAAGTGGCAGCTCGCCAAACTACGAACAAGAACAGATGAACAATGTAGCAAGAACGTAGGATAAAAGATAAGAACAATAAAAACGATGAAAACAATAAACACGGTATCGTATGGATTTCTTTAACCAGAACTTCAAGTTCTAAAAAATGTTAACCGATGCCTTATAACGTCTTCATGCTTATGTAAGAGTTCATAAAGAAAATTCTCTTGATCATCAATAAAGGAAACAACAACCAATGAGATTCAAAAAGGGGGTGTTGACAAGAAATTTTGGAGTGGAAGTGGAATAGCCCGTCAAGTGAGAGGGCGACAAGAGTCGGGAAGTAACAGCCAACAGGCTGGACGGGGCCTCAATTGCGGCAAAATTGGGGCAATTTGACATTTTGTCGTTTTGGTGCATATGGCGCTCCTTGGCCACCGTAGTTACTCCCGATTTGAACGTTATGAATCATGTGAAAGGAAAAGACGAAATCTTAAACTTAACAAAGTCCCACGCTCACGCATCCTTGCGAGAGGATGCGCGAGCGTGGGACTTTGTTAAGTTAACAAAATCTCAGCTGATGGATATAATAAACTAGCAGTTTGGCGGCGGGCGCCACTGTCGAAACCAGGCGCATGACCTGGAAGGAAATTGACAAAAATGGATCGAAACCAAGTCATGTCTGACCGCCCCAACAACAATGTAATTACTTAACATTCAGACCCGTATCAAAAGATAAAGAGCCAGATCACAAAATCGCCTGTAAATTTGATTTCAAACAATGCAAGAAAACTCCAAGCCGTTAGTTCACTTATACATATGACTCGGGGCAAGCAAGCCAAGGTCCAAGTCATTGTTGTAGATGTACAATAACCACCGGCACGAACGCCTGACTCCACTATTCAGAACAAAGCATTGTCAAACTTAGACAGTTGTTGATGAAGGCCATACTAGCAAATCAGCGGCGGGCGCCGTGGCTAGGTATTTTTATTTTTAGGTAGGCGTAATGACTGAACATTGGCCTGTGGCATTGAACCCAACATACTTGTTTCTACCTGTATCCTTTTGTTATGTGGTAGTGCAAATGTAGTTCCTTTCACCCACGGTAGTGTTCAGGTTTATTCAATTAAATCATGCAGTTCCCACTGCTTTTCATTTTCCATTTGCTTAGCTTAGTTGCCAATTATATTGCTCCTGCTTTGCCAAGTTGTAATTTTTAGTTGTGGCAATGTTCACCTGCCCTGCCAAGCACATGACAACATCTTTGAGTTTGAGATGATCTACTTCTGCGTTATTGTGAGGCTGGTCAGCTCTACAGTGTTTGGTCCACAAGGATATGTGTGCTTCTTTAGGTGAGCGTATGTAGCTTTTTCCTCTTACCCTTTATCCTTGAGTTTGGTTTGTAGACTTGAATTCAAATGATTGTATCAATCTCCACGTCCTTTGACTGGAATATCTCCATCCTTTCCAAATTTAATCAAAAGAGAAGCCAAACATTGCAATTTCAAACCTTTTTCAACTTGATCATTTTCCGTACTAATACCAACATTTTGACTTCCTTTAGTTTTCTTATTATATTTCAAATTACTGGTTCCAATTTTTAATCTTTTAGAATTGTAAACTTGATTTAAAAAGTTTTGAAAAATTTATTAAATGATTTCCTTCCTTGACTGTCTTCATCACAGATGCATTTCATCAATTGATTTCTTTGTAAACTTTCTAAAACTCCTCCATGTGAATCTACAATTGTTAAGATTTCCATTGCAAAACTTCTTCTGTTGATTTCAGGTTCTCCTGTGGCAACTTCCAAAAATGTTGATCTAAATTGGGTAAAATGTTGCATTGGCCCTAGATTATCTTCTGTTGAGTATAAATTCTTTAAAGCTTTCATGGCTTCAAATCTTGCTTCTTTGTTCTGATCCCAGAACAAAAAACAGGTGTCAGACTCAAAGAAGATGAGATGATGTGGTAGAGGGATGAGAAAGATCCTTACAGTATCAGTCAAGACCCAACCCAAATACTCAAATGATGATCACCCAAAAATGATCAGGAAGTTGGTTCATCCATTGTCCTAAAGCTTGAATACATTTGATTTATACCTTGGGATCTCAATCCCTATATTGATGAACATAAACACTGTAAGAACCCAAAAATGCAACTTTATCAAGAAAAATTCTCTTATTCCATAGCAAAGAAGCTTGACTAACCCATCAAAGACATTGTTGATATATTTCTCAAGAATCTCTTTCTGATCACTAACTAAACTTATCCTTTTTTCTCACTCATTTAATCCTTCATCACTACCAGATTGATTTTTATGATGATTGCTACTTTTAAGATCTAAACTATCTTTATTCATTTGAATGAAGTTCAAACTAACTTGAATCAAAATCTTGATGCATGAACTCATCAAACCAAAAAAAGAAATGAAAGTAGAAGTTTTTCTGATTGATCTTAAGGAAGGCATAGATATACTAACCAAATGAGTTTGAAATGCATTCATCACATTAGTGCCATATCAAATTGAATTTATATGTGATGAATCAATTAATGTTTCAAGAAATTGATTGAGTTTTTTCGAAGTTTTTTTGTAGTGAGTTTCAGTTTGGATGATTGATTGATTCTTGAGTTAATGGAAGGGTGTGTATGATTAGGTACCTAGTTTGATTGGATAACATGTGCCATAATTTGTTTGTGATATAAAAAAACACAGATTTTTGTTTATCAGATTCAGTTTGACATGTGTTATAAAAGTTCTTCTCTTCTGATGATAAGGGAAATGATAGCTCTGAAGAGTTTTGTGTCTTACTAACCTTTTTGAATTCTTCTTGTATATCACTCAACCATTCAGGAACTTCATCTTTATCAATAGTACTATTACAACCACAACACTATTTCACCAAAGAAAAAGAAAAACTTACCATCCAAAATAAGAGTAGAACAACTTGATCAAATCAAGAGAGAGACAGTGTATAAATTCTACATAGTGTAGCATCACCGCCATTATAGATGCCTTGGGTTGTGAAATCCAAGGCATCATCAAAGGTGAATCCTTGGACAGACCTTGTCCAAGTTTTTTGTCTGAGGTAATCTTCTACGCCAAGAATTGCCTGGGGTCAAAACCTTGGACAGCTTCTGTCCAAGGTTTGGAATCCGATGATACCTCAGATTCAAAGATTGAGGTAAATATGTTGGCTGTGTGTAGGCTGTGCTGGAGAGGGTAAGAACCACCACTTGTGAGAGTGGATGAAAATATGGGCGCAGTGAGGCTGCCCTTGACCTTGTATTGCAGTTCAAGTAGAATGTGGAGCAATCTAACAATTTCCAATGTTCACAAATTTTCCTGTAGAACTTGGTTTATCCTGTAGAAGGTTGCACAATGTGTGGCAAAGCCTGACGGTGTATGGTACACACCTACACAGACTCTATAACCAGAGCTATACAGATTCTTGATTTTTACTACTATTTGGATCTGTGTACACAACAAGTCTTGATATTGGAGAGGGGGAGAGGGTTTTGGTGGTGGTGGGCTTATTATCCAGGAATTGGGTTCTCAGACCCGATCTTTAACAATTTATTGTATATGTAATTGCTTGAAATAAAGTGACAAAGTTGATGATGAATTTGAGCAATTGAAGAGTTTGTTGACAGGAAGGGAAATAAGTCCTAGAGATTGACTCAACCCGGCCTCGACTTGAATCAAGAGGCCGAGCTGGTGACTTCTTTTGAATCTCAAATTTGATCAATTGGAGACTGACTTATGACAGAACTCAGCAACAATACAAAAATAACTAACAACCAATCAACACTATCACACTGCCAAATCCAATGGGATGGAGGAAGAGGACCAAGAAATATATAGAAATATCTAAATCCAAGACTTGAGTTTCATTACTCAACTCAAAGTGATTGGACTTATATTATTTTTGATTATAGCTTATTTACGGTACTCAAAACAATCAGGTTCGTGCTACCTTTCTTGAAAACCTGCTTTCAAAATGTCGTTTTTGTGGGGAAAATGAACTGTAGAAAAATCCAAAAACAAAGTTCCAGCGAATTCCCAGGAATTCCCCCGCCAAAAGGTCAACTTTGAATCTATGTTTTTGACATTTTTTGAAAAAGGTGGCACGAACCTGATTGTTTTGAGTACCGTAATTAGCTTCAAATCTGGCACTTTTATTATTTTATTACTCATTTCTTCACAATAGATAGCCTATGTATAAGCAAACAAAACCATATAACAAAAGAAGAAACACTCAAAGATCAGTGATTACTATTGAATAAAGTAAAGAATATCTAGATTTCAGTCAAAGTGAAGGTGTCTGTATTATTCAAGATTGAGATTAAGGTCTAAAGTCAAGATTTAAGATTAGAAGGAAACAAGAATGCCATACCAAGATTACAAGCTGGGATCAACATGATAAACTAAATAAAAGGATCAAATCTAGGGTGTATACTTAGAGAAGAAAAAGATGTCAGGTGGATGCAAAACATAGGTCAGAGTGAAAGAGAAAAGCACTTACTTATTCAAGAGTTAAATTGAAAGATCAAAATCGAAATTGAAGTAGAATTAAAACTACAAAGATGAAAAGGACAGTGGAGAAACTTACTTACCAAATGATCAAAATCAAAATCTCAATGTAGAAGCTGAGAGATAGTGGAGAAAGAAGAGATGCAATGATATCAGTATGAATGAAACAGGAGAAATCTAAATCAAAGTTACTCAAATGATTCAAAGAGCCAGCCAAAATCGATTTTTGAATCTGGACAGGAAGAATGATAGATGTAGCAGATTAATTAGAGTATATCAAATGAAGATGCAAGGTTTATAGTAAAAGTGGCTGAGATCGAATATTCCTTGATGTTCCTATAAGGGTTCAAGATGTAGAAGAGGTGGTGAGATGGGGAAGAAAATTGATGCAAGAAAAAGTTAGATTTGATAACGAGTAGAAGCTGAGGAAGTAGAGAAAAAACTTACACAATTGAAAGCCAAATTGAGGGTAAGAGGGGAATCAGTTGATAATGGGATGCCAAGTGCGATCGGAGTAAAAGTTAAATAATCTGATTGGAGCGATTTGAAAATGGCGGCAAATTTCACGATATAAAAGCAGGGGGGACCAAATGGATATCCATCATAAGTGTTTGATTGTTTCAATTTTGTGTCTGTCTGGTCTGTGTGTGTTTTTTGTGTGTTCAAGTGTTCTGTTTGTGTGCGTGTTAGTGATTAAGGGGGCTCAAGTCAAAATATTTGCCACCTTTTCTTAAAAAGTCGGGGAAAGTTTTTTACGGTACTGTGTTGTAAAAACTTTTCCCAATTCGTAAAAAAGTACCAAAAAAATTCTTTTGGATCTGCTTCTGAGCAGTAAATTTACGCAAATTTGCTGCTTAACAAAATTTGGGATGTCGTATAACATTTCCCAAATTCATAAAATTTTGCGTAAATTTTATGAAATTGGGAAAAGTTTTTTACAATAAAAGTAGTAAAATTTTTTGACTTGAGCCCCCCTATTGTATCAAAGTGTTTGGTTGTGTGTTATCAGTTATTGAGTGTTTGTGTTTGTGTCTGTGTCAGATCGGCGTTAGTATCAGTTTGTATCAAAGTGTTTGTGTGCGTTATAAGTGTCTTACGTTTTCTTTTTAGTAAGGGTACTCAAAGTAAAGTATGTAGCGCTACATACTTTCTTTGGCGGGGACAAAGAAAAAAATATACTTTTGGCCTCGTCTTCCCCGCCAAAAAAAGTATATAGCAAAAAGTATGTGTACAGTAGTTAACGTCTACTTTGTACTACCTTCCAACCAGCCAAATGAAATCTTGTTTTTGAGATCGAAAATGACTACCTCAATGACTACCTTTTAAGTTGATAACTAGACAAGTACATTCAGGAGAGTAAGTGTAATCTATCTATATCTCCTTGGGACCATCTGAGGCATTGATAGATTTTTTTTTCACTAGATGGTCAACATTTGGGCCCAAGCATAAGCTGGGCACTTAAGCCCCTTAGGGCAGGTACATAAGGTCTTAAGCCAAGTACTTAAGGTCTTGAGCCAAGTACTTACGGTCTTAAGCCAAGTACTTACGGTCTTAAGTCAAGTACTTAAGGTCTTAAGTCAAGTACTTAAGGTCTTAAGCTAGGTACTTATAGTCTTAAGTGTCCGTGACAATGTGGACTTACACAGACCGGGGCCAGCTATGTGTCAGTGGTCCTGTGGTAGACCCAACGGGCTTACCAGCAGGGTAGATTGTAGGGAGAAGTGTTTGACCCAGGTGTGATGCAAGCTTTGCATATCTATCACAAGTTGCCTTGGGAAGCTTTTTAATACTCTGATGGTAGTGTATAACATCCTTTCTTTGTTAATCTTCAATAACCCAACCATGTTCTCAAACCATATTGGTTTGCCCTCACTTTTAATCTCTCAACCTCCAATGATGTATATTTGGGCTATTGTTCACTTTCAAGAATTCCTACACAATCATGAACCTCATTTTGCAAGTTCACACTCATTCACAAGGTCATTCTAACAAAAGCCAAGACAAAAACAAGTAGAGAAAAAAAATAAAGTAAACAAAAGGAGCAAGAAGAATTTTTAAGGAAATGACAAGAAAAAGAGGAGGAAACAATGTAACAAAGTTACATCACGTATAGCGGGTGTGGAAAGTTTCCAACCACTACTTGACCCTTGTACATGGTTTTTTTTCAAATCCATGCCAAAAAAAATAAAAATCAGAAATGCCTGACAATTGGGCCCAGGGCCAGCCCCGGGGCCGCCCGTAGTCAGGTGTAGCACAGAGTAGACTTTAACTAACGTACATACATACTTACTTTGAGTACCCTTAGTAAGTGTCCTATGAAAGTGTCAGTGCGATGAAAGTGTCCTTTGTGATTTAAATGGAAGTTAAATACGCTAAGGGGTCTTGAGGTCATAAACAAAGTCATCAGCAACCTTGACATCGAATCAAAACAAAAAACCCGCTCACATAATCCAACATCTTTCAATACACTGATTCTTGTGGCCACAGTTCCAGAATACAGTGAATTATGAAATCTAGACCTTGCTCAACCTTTGGTTCTGCAAACTTTGACATCTTTGGCAATTTTTCTTCATTACCGGTAATCAAATAAAGAATGATAATCGATCAGATTTTTTGGTACATTGATATGAGATCTCTACAATCGGGTATAATAAAAAAAAGTTGAGTGTGAGTAATTCGGAAAAAGATACAACATCAATGAGTGAGCAAATGAAGAAAAAATCCGAAGTATAAGCTTCTTTGTTTGATTGGGTTTGATTTGATTATTCCCCTTTATACATCTTGATCCAATCTTCTAGAATGGGTTTGAGAGCTGAGCTACCCTTCTGGATCAAATCTGATCAAGTGATTTTGAAGCAATGGTCAAAGGTTTTCAAGAGGATTTATAAAAAGACGAGTGCTGATCAAGTGTAACAACACTGTGATATCATCGATGAACAGGAAAGATGAGAGGAAGAAATTAGTTTGTTATACAACTGGAAGAAATGGAGATCATCTATAACTTACAGTGGTTTGACAGGCCACGAAGAGAGCAGGTGGGGTTGGAAACAGCTCAGCCTAAGAGGTTCCTTAGGTGTACAGCTTATTAAGGGCTTAGGGGTTTAATCTAGTTTCGCCGAGAAACTGGGTTGTGCCTTTAGTGTTATGATATCAATGCTAAGTGAAGAGATGGGTGTGGTAGAGAATAAAGAAAAACGCAGTGAGTTCGCGGAGGAACAGTGTTACCTGGGATTCATCTGGAATGGTTGCAAGAAGACAGTCCGTTTACCTCAGGAGAAGATAACGGCCCGAATAGAAGAGATCGAACAGTTTATGAGGGAACCCCAGCACAGGTTCAAGGAGGTGGAAGGTTTAGCAGGTAGATTGAACCACACGGCAATGGTCCTCCCACAGATGTGCTGCTACACAGTAGATATTTACCAATTCATGGCGGAGTGGCAACACAAATCAGCAAAACGCGAAACACCAGAGTGCGTAGTTAGAGACTTACGGATCTGGTTACACACGCTACAAACTGCTACCCCAAGACGTCTAATACCAAAACCAGATATACATTGGCTGGGTAGGTGATGCCTCAACCTCTTATGGCATTGGCGTAAGAATAGGAAAGAAGTGGTGCAAATTCCGTTTGAGGAGGTCATGGGATCGCTGGGAACAACACACAAATCGGACCGCAGTGAAGTGCACTACGGTCCCTGCTGCGGTGCGGTACAGTTTAAACTCTTAACCGTACCGTAGTCGTAGTGAAGTCACAGGTATTACTCACGTAGGCTGGTCACTATGGTACGGTCAGCCCGTAGTGTGCCGTACCGTAGTGACCGTAGGCACCGTAGGCTACGGGTACACAGCGGCTCAAAGAAATCAAAAACGGGCCTGATGAATTACTTACATAGAAACAGAAAGAGAGACGGGTTACAGCCATATTCAATGAGATAAAGAAAAACAAGACGCAACTAAAGATAAAACAAGATGAAAAGATAGGTGAAATAAAACAAATGAGATAAAGAAAAGAGAGAGAACTACCAAGATTGGACCCATACCAAATAAGTCGAGAACTCAAGTCTCCTTATTCTTCTTTTTGCCCTCACGCAACTCATGATCCAAAAGGTATGCAACTGCCTCCTGAAACTTGCCAGAAGGCTCTGCCTTATTCTTCAACCATTCTCGGCAAGCAACAGCCTATGAGATGGTTGAAGGTTTCATTGATCCTCGACTTGAAACAGCGATGTCGGCAGCCGATGAGAAAGTTTGCTCGACCGCGCACGAAGTTGCCGGCAACGCCATGTAATCTTGAGCCATAGTGGCCAAGATTGGGAATACCTTTTCATTATTCTACATTGCATATCGTTCAGAAATCAGTGGTGAGTAAGAATAAGAAAATAATGAAGATGAGCCAAAAAAATGTACTCACAGCCCACCAGTCAACACTGCAGACATTATTCGGGTTCCCCAAGTGGGCAGGGAAAAATGATTGGGAGTATGATTTGTCATAAAATGGTCTATCACTCCACACCTGAGCCATAACACCCACACTACATATGTGTAGCAGGCTCAGTGAATATGTGGTTATCATGTACATACAGTTCTGCTCAGTTATCTGCTCATCAGGACAAGTTATTCATATGTAATACATGCTGTAACTTCTTTCAGATTGAAAAAAGCTTCCAAAAGATTGACTACATACACTGACTCAATGTTTTGGTGTGATCTCATCAACTCAACTGCATGTAACACACTTTCTGTTACTAAGACATAGCTTCAACAATATTGCCTGAGCAGCTACAGAATTATATGTAGTGAATTTTTGGGAAAAAAATTTCAAAGTCGAAAAAGTTACATGTGGTATAACATGTGATTTATTTATTCTGATGGGCAAAAAACTGAGCAGACCTGTATGTACATGATAGACAACTATTGACTTAGCTTGCTGCACATATGTAGTGTGGGTGAAATGGCCCAGGTGTGCAGTATTAGATTCTTTTATGAAAAACTGTACTATTAATCATTTTCCTCTGCCAAATTGGGGAAGTTGAATGATGTTTACAGTGCAAGTGCACTAACTCCTTTGCCGATGGGATTAGCACCCTCAAGATATCGTTTGAGTTCAAGTTGGATGTCCTGGACAGTCTCAGTCGCTGGTGCGGCTGGAAACAGGTTATCTTCTTCATCATCACTAACATCAGGTCTATTTTCTGCAATAATTTCTACTGAAGGCGCTCGTGGGGGTGGCATGTTTGCAGAGTATTCAGAAAATAAAGTTTCTAAGGAGTGTCGCGCACTGATTTCAACGTCTGGGTAGAACTTTGTGATGTAATTTAATCGATGTCGTGGGTTGAGGATTGTGGCAATCTGTACGACCTCCGTTCCGGCGGCCTCGTTGGCATAGATTTTTAGATGCTTGAGCATCTCAGTGATCATTACGTCGAGGCTAGGAAAAGCACTGTCTTTGAAGAGCTTGAAGTTCACTTTGTACCTTACGATACTCAGACAAAACTTTGCAGCCTGAGGGAAAGTCACCCTCCATTCGAACAGTTGCACACTCAAATACCTAGAAGTAGGAAGTGGATGCTCCATCAAAAGCGTCTACCAAAACTTATAAAACAGAATGACTCACCTCAAGCACCTTGTTCACCGAACGGACAGCTTTCCATTCTTCATCGGAGATACTCAAGCCACGGAAGAAGCGATTTGTTTTTGAATCCGTATGAAGCATGCTGTTGATAATCTGTTCGCAGGAAACAGGTCAGGTAAATATATGTAATTCACATACAGAGTGATTACGATTATCTTACCTCATGTCCAGCGGTCGCACGCCTTCGGCTATCAGCTTTGGCATTCCACCGCACTCCCAGCCATGTATGATACTTTTGAGACCTTGTGCCTTTGCTCGGCTGTTGAACCATTGTCGACGCGAGGAGCTCGAACAGATCATCGTTACAACCTTGTCACACTAAAGTAGAAGTCATTTAGAAATGTCAGCTGCAAGCATTTTTGAATAGGAGGGAAGGAGAAGAGTGAGTTGTGCAATGACTGACCTTTAATAATGCACGTTTGACCAGCTCCGTAGTGTCGGTGGGTTCCTCGTTTTCACAATCGTCTTCTTTATCGTCGGCATTGACAGTGGTGGGTAACAAGCCTGCATCATCCTCGTCTGATGACGATTGGACATCGATTTCGTTTTCTCCGGTGTTGAGTGTCAATGTGGGAATTGGGACACTAGACCCAGGTCGAGTGCTTGGTTTGACGTGACCCGCTGAGATTTTCATGGTGTTGAGACCGTGCTTAACCACGAGGGCCAGCTTATGGCAATAGCATCACACATGGTTGGCGGCTGAATCCCAATGGACTGAGTGTTCGGCGTTCTTGAACATGTTTTCGAGTTCGTCGGCCATAGTCTTATTGTTTGAACCCGAATCAGTGGTTTGCGCTAGTACCTGAGATGATTGGAAGAAATACAAGAACATATGATAAGATATCAAACAAAAAAATAGAATAAATAAAAAGAAATATTAGTAAAACATTTAAAAAGAAATATGAGCGTACCTTCTCATGAAGACCATGCTTGATCAGAAACTTTCCCACCGGTCGGGCAAGCAAAGCACCACAATGGTGCCATGTTGCCAACCTCAAAGTTAGGTGGCTCGTGTGATACTTCCAATCGGAGTCAATCCAAGTGGCGGTGACACCTATGAAAGCTAGACGATTCCCCTTCGTGGTCCATCCGTCGTGGACGAGGCAAATCTTGCCTTTGTTGCCCTGCAGTGTACAAAGAAAAGTCAGATGGATACTATTCAAAGCATCAAGATATAGAGAGTACTACTAACCTTGATTTGGCTAATCAACTGGTCGTATAAAGATGAATAAAGTTCCTTCGCAGTAGCGGCAGCCCAAGTGGGGCTTCTGAGATCGGCCTTGGGATGGGTGAGATGAAAGGCAGCCCTGAGCGTTGGGTCTTGAAATCAAACCCATGGAAGGGCATGTCGCAACAGCCATATTACCAATAAAACGTTGAGGATGTCGACGCTGAAAGGCGGTCGGTTGACAAATGATTTCATAAAGGTAGCGGATGATGATTCATTTTCATTTGATGTAACTTCATGTTGCTTATTTCGTTCTTGGTAGGTAGGAGGAAGACCGTGATTGGGTTCCTTCATCGTGTTGATACGTCCAACGCATGGAGTTCGGTTCTTGTCACCGTCTCGATGCCCATATAAATTGCTGTTTCCATCTGTACCCCGTGCACATGTCTCAGGGCAATACTTGCACTCGTATCCACGCAAAACACCTACTGGCTGTTAAAAAAGATTGATCAGTTCAAATCAAAGTTAAACTAAAGTAATGATAAGTACTGAAACGAACTTACATCTTGCGGGAGTTGGACCGGTTGGGGTTTATAATACGACAACAGGTGGGTGACTCTCTTGCTTTGAGTTCGGAAGGCCTTGACAGGAGCCGCGGTTGGGCTTCCTTGATTGATATCGACACCGTCAGGTACTGTAAAGTCCTGAGAACAAGCCAGAATTTAAGAAATCAAATCAACACAAGGTAAAGAACACAGAGATTGACTGATTTGGAGCGGTACACTTACAGTTACTGCTGACCGGGCAGCTTTAACTTTGGCGTTAGTAGTACTACTAGTCTTTCGAGGCTTCTTAGCTGGCTGAGGTTGGACTTCTGATCCGGCTGTGCGCTTCTTTGGCCGAGGAGGAGCTGGAGGTCGTGTTGGGGTATGAGAAGGTTCTCTGACTCTAACGTCCTCTTCTGGATCGGGTTCGCTTTCTTCTTCTTCATCAGGTACATATAACGACTTACGAGAATCGCCCAAAGTAGGAATAAAACCAGAATCACGACGAGCAGGGCTAACACGAGTAGAGCGGCGAGAGCGAGAGGAAGATTGAGTGGATTCAATTTGGGAACTCTTAGGAGCAGATAAATGAGAAGACATTATTTCAGCGTCAAAATTAAACTTAGGAATGGAAAGTAAAATGAATATAAAGGATAAAAGAAGAGAGGAAAAGTGGGAAGAGGAAGAGGAATGAACAAAAAATTTGAGACGAACCCATTTTTTTAATCGATCCCTTGCTGGTTTTTTAATTCTATCCCTTGCGTGTTGGAAGAGATAGCATCTCGATTGGGAATAATGTGGACAGATGCGTCCGTTTCTTACCATCTTGGGATTCGAATATGGGACGCTGAGTAGTATTGGAGTGACCGCTGTCACTTCGAACTACGGTGATATCTACTCCGATTGCGGTGACAGCGGTACGGTACCCAGCCCCATATCCCTGGGGGTTTACCCCACTACGGTACAGTCGGACCGTAGTCTGTCGTACCGCAGACTACGGTGCCTAGACCGTACCGTCCTCCGTATTTCTCGACGGTCCGATTTGTGTGTTGCTGGGAAGACGGAAGCCAGAGGGGAATCGCATGGGCCGAGACAGTGGCTGCCCGGCTAGGTTATCTGATGCTAAAATCCTTACAAACAGTAAAAGGTCAGCGTTTTCTGATGCTAACAGATAATGTAGTAACAGAGAACGCGATTAAGAATGGGAAGTCAAGGGACAGATGGGTAAATCAAGAATGGCAAAACTTACAAAAGTTACTAATTGGCGATCAGGCCTGCATTGAAGTAAGAAGAGTGGTATCAGAAGACAATGCAGCGGACAGATTGTCGAGAGGTTTCGATTCGTCAAAACACGTCGCGGACGTAGTAAAACTACAGGTCCCAGAAGATTTATCAAGGTTTATTGTTCAAGAGTACGGGAAACCTCATCCGACCGCACTTCGACACGATTCAACATTGTTCAGATGAAAGACCTACCGCAGCACTTCAAAACGGCAGCAAGCGGAACGTCAAGGGCCGGCAGACATGTGGCAAAAGGGAGCTGGGCAACGTCGACGTTAGCAGGCTACAATTTGGGTGTGACAAAGTTCATGGAGTTTAAGAATCGAACTGCCGGCGGTTTTGACCCTACTAGAAAGATCTCAGACGATGACTTGTATGACTTTATTGCATGGGCAAGTGAAACGGACGAAGACATACCAGACGGCCCCTCGAAAGCACTGAGCTCGGTGACAATAAAGAAATACCTAGACGGTATTTGTGCATGGCATATTGTACAACACAGAGCAAAGCCAACGGCAGATCAGGATATTGTAAAAACTCTTATCGCGGCAACGAAAAGAAAGGAAGAAGAGAAAGACTTAGTGACGGTGAAGAAACTGATAATGGTCAAGCAACTATTTGAACTGTTACAAAATACGTACAAGGGGTCAGATACCCAACAACTCATTGGTGTGGTAGCTCTCGTCGCCTTTTGGGGTGTGGCACGTCTGGGTGAGCTGCTGAGACCGACAGTAGAGAGTGGAGCTTTACTAAGGAAACACATCGAATTCGGGTCGAAACGAGGAGCGGTCTACGCGAAACTGTACTTGCGAAAGGCCAAGACGGCAAAACTGGGGGAAGTTCAAGTAATTCACCTTCAGCAGCAGTTCCATGTTTTGGACCCAGTAGCGGTGTTGAAACAATGGCTAGAGAAAGACCCAACCTTAGATCCGGACAGTATCCTGTTCGCCACAAAAGAAAAAGACACAGTTTGACCCTTAACAAAAACTAGATTCATGAACGGGGCAGCGAAAGTGTGGGGAAAGGACAGTGTCAGTACGTGGAGCGGACACTCATTCCGGGTAGGGGGAGCGTCGTTGAAGTTCAACCTAAACACATCAATGGAACGGATAGCAAAGCAAGGCAGATGGACCTCGCTAGCTTACCTCAGGTACCTAAAAGAGTACACACCGGAAGAATTGGAGGAGTCAGAGAAACTGCTGGAGGCCATACACAATGTGAACTGGAACGCCAAGATGACAGGCGACTTAGGTAGCTGAATCGGCCAGAATAAGAGGGAAAGATGAAATGAGAAACTTAATTGATGATTGGTGGTCTGTTTTTGATAATAGACAAAGACCAAGCCGTGAGTATATGAGACAATCGTTGTACCATTCAAGGGGGAAGATCCACTTCCCCCCCTCCCCCCTGAACTGAACAGCAAGTAAGTGAGTGACGTACCTGCATGTGATTGTCGCACGAATCTTAATTAGAGTTCAGAAGATGAAGGAAGAAAAAAGGTCTTCAGAAGACTCAGGCGCGCGGTGACCGTGTGGGGCGTGTGCCTGAGGCTCAGGACGCTCATCCAGGCACCTGAGAGGAGGCACATGGCACACGCATATACACAACAACACAGGCGCGCGTCTAGGGCGGGGGGTGGGCCCAGGGATGGAGGATCCCAGCCGGGGCCACATGGTTTACGAAAACCAACTTGGTTTCAGAAAACCAAGCCCCGGGATGTTTTAAGATAATAATTAGGGAAATTATTAAATATAATTGACGGATGTTGCTTGTTTAAAGTAAAGAGCCCCAGTGGAGGGACCGTTGTAGTATTTAAAGCTCAACAAGAGCTTTACAACACCTAAGAAGGGATAATCTACTACGTGTAATATAGTAGAAGTTGCCTAAAGACTGCCTTCTTCAAAGAAACCAGCACAAGGGCACTTGCTGACCACTTTGTGATAACAGAGAAAAGGATAAAAGGCACCAGAGAAATAAAGCAATACTGTTGTTAAGTATTATTCCCAGATTTTAAGCGCAAAAAAGTCACACACTATGTTTATTACTAGCAATACTGTTGTAAGTATTATTCCCAATTAGACTTGTAGTCTTTAACACACGTAAATAAATTTCTCCTTCCTTTTGAAGGGGCGGATTTAAGTGATCTTAGTACAAATATAGTAAATAAATGATGATTTATGACACTACAACAAAGGTATAAGATGCAGAAAAGGGCGCTACAATCCCAAAATCATCAAGGAGTACTTATATCCACATGTAACAATCTTTACAACAGTCAACAGCCTCAAAAACCAATCAAATCCGCCTAAATAACCCTAAAAACCATGTAATGACGCAATGTAATGATCTTGTTACTAATGTATGATGTAATTTTCACAGCCAAAAGTGATCAATGACGCAATGATGTAATGTACAGCACTTCTTAAGATGAATACAGGTGATTTTTTCCTTGTAAACTAGCTGAAACCCAATTTTTGAGATTACGAATTTTTTCAGATGTGCTCCAATTTTTGATTACTAAAGTGCATCTTGTAGCCCACGTGTTACTGATCATTTCTGACACCTATAAGACCTACTTCTGATGAGTGATGAGTAAGATATTGAGTTGTGAAGTTAAGGTTTTTGGTGTTACATGTGTCTTGTGACTGTAAATTCGAGATTCACACCAATTTCTTATTTCCCTTATAACTTTTTACATACACCTCCGTTACTAATGATTCAAAGGTTGTACATTATGTAATCCACTCTTCTGCGTTGCATGAGCCATCTACCAACTTATTCTGACGTCATTTGACATATGTAATTAGCTGAAAACCTCCATTTTCGACGATTTTCACCTATTTTCTTCACTTTTCACAGCTGCTACTCCCTTTTCCTTGCTCATGTAATATGACATCATCTTCTATAACCTTACAAATCCCGGAAAATCCTCTTGGCAACCTTAAATTCCATCACTACCACCATTACATATGTAAACTACACGCCTAACCCTTGTTTACCAACTTCGAAAAAGTACCTTTCTGCTAATAACCTCTGTTTCCCCTTATCAACCTTGAATATTAAAATTGTTCCTGTATAGTAAACTGTTGTTCTTTCATATTCTAACCTTATAAAACCCATAACTTAATTATAAATAAGCTAAAAACCATTTTCC
The DNA here is from genome assembly GCF_000204055.1 of Melampsora larici-populina 98AG31. Taxonomy (NCBI): domain Eukaryota; kingdom Fungi; phylum Basidiomycota; class Pucciniomycetes; order Pucciniales; family Melampsoraceae; genus Melampsora; species Melampsora laricis-populina. The sequence goes on from NW_006768767.1 coordinate 2,244,818, forward strand.
AACTTTTACACCTATATTTTCGAATTTTTCTTATCTTTTCTTTTTCTGTCTTTTTGTAATAACTTTGTAAGTAAACTATGTTGATCTTAATAATAATTTTGAAATAAGATGACATAATAATGAGCTAATAAGTATACATAAGCCTCTAAGAGCTTCAATTGATCTGAAAACCTGAATCTCGAATTCTCTGCTATATTGAAGTTTGCTAATAAACTGGTAAAGTAAAGATGATTAATTTTTTTGCTTAATATCATAAATAGATCACCACACCGTGGCTTCACGTACTTGGCAACGCCAAGACTCGTCACCCAATCCATACTACAACTCATACGAGCAAGTGTAGAATGGATGACTAGAACCACCATATCACAGGTGGTTCGCCAGTCCATGACAGGCTTGCGGGATGTGTGACAGGTAGGCAGGTGAAAAGCGCACCGACAGAGTTCTCGATAAACTCTGCCACTCACAAGGTGCAAATCTTTCCCACGCCCATACCGATCACACCTGTCAACGACAGACCCTCGCAAGGCCTCATCTATCTCACACCACCAACAAGGTGGTAGATCACGCAAAACCGCCCCACCCACCCACCAACCCTATGGAGGATCCCAGCCGGGGCCACATGGTTTACGAAAACCAACTTGGTTTCAGAAAACCAAGCCCCGGGCCGGGGCCCCGCACTACCCCAACCCGCGCCTTCCTGACATACATGTAAGGTAGGCGCACCTGGGCAGGACCATCATGCACCAGGTAGCCACGGGACCGTGGCTTCACGTACTTGGCAACGCCAAGACTCGTCACCCAATCCATACTACAACTCATACGAGCAAGTGTAGAATGGATTAATGAGGTTATATTAAATTTGTTCTATTACATCTACAAGTGGCGGGAAGGGTTCATTACAAAAAGAAAGAGTGAGCTCATCAAGTCGATGAGCTCGGTGACCTTGTTTACCGAACGACAAATGATCATTTCGTTGTTAAATGATCACCATCTTCATTTTGATTTGGTTACCTAAACTCATCAGAGTCCCACGCTCGAGTCCTCGCGAGACGTCGAGCGAGGGACTCAGGACAAGTTTGCTTGTTTTGGCCTGTGAGGGTCAAGCGTTTTTGGTGGAGAGATTTGCTGTCCTTATAAAACTTTTTCACCTATTTGTGAAATTTTTTACACCAAAGAAACTTTTTGTTCGCCTTGGTGAGACGCACATTTATATCGAAAAAAAAACCGAGGAAGTAGATCCCCTCCCTTCTTTTTTGCCTCCAGAAGCTGGTGGTTTGTGCCTTTACTATTCCTGTATTTGTATGTAGCACGCAATTGTAATTGCTGCGAGTATACACATCCACCTTGTGCTTTTTGGCTTGGTTTTTCCCAACTATCTTGCTGAAAACTACAGTTCAACAAGTGATGCTTACGATTTCATCTCTTTCATGACAGACGTATTACCAATTCTGAGCGCTTCAAATGACCCGATATGTTCATAGATATTCATAAGTATTTGACATATAGACCACATTAGAACCATCTGAAGCCAGGGGTTGAGTAGAAAATACAAAGAAATACATAAAAAATTCAAAAGCAGAAAAAATTGATGGATACATTCTCATCTCTTTTGCAACGTATTACCAATTCTGAGCGCATCAAATGGTCAAATGTCCCAATAGATATTCATAACTATAGTCATACACAATAGAGCATTACAAGCATCTCATATTTTATGACACGTGGATGGATACCAATTGCAAATAATTAAAAAGGAAGAAAAACCCTGCACAAAATCCCCTAGTAAACATTGGAAATGTGATCCCAAAAAGGTTATATGAAATTGCAGAACATTTCTATCTTCAATACTCCACATATAACAATACGGCCCTCATTAATTCTCGGTAAATCTTTGAGCAAAAAAAACAAAATCAAACTTTTATCTTTTTTGATCCGCTGTTATAAACTTCTATAAACAATTTCTTCCTCCTCATCTCTCAACAAACTACAAACCAGCAGAAATGCCAGCCCGCCGCCAAGTTGAGGGATTTAAACCTACTGCCCGTATGATATCAGAGACTGTTTCTTTCTTGAAACACCTCAAAGAGATAGATTTGCCTCTTAAAGATGTATTACTTACTTTGATCCTGGGTGTTGATGACAACGATGAACTCGCCACACTGCGACGATACTGGAGCTCCAACCAAGGTTGGCCTTCAACGTTGAACATCCTGATGGCCTTCAAGAAGGCGGTCGTTAGTAAGTCACTGACTGGTCAACAGCACTGGGATCGATGGATCTTATCTGAGGTATAGATACTTCCTTGTATAACTAAGCTTTGACGTATGCTGATTTGGCCACCCATGATGGAAAACCTTGTCATTTTATTTCACAGGCTACGAAAATAGTTGCCGCAGAGAGCAGGCCACGCTCAGTCTTTGGACCTCCAACCCCAGCACATAGGATCACTCATTCGTTCTTTGGTATTGCTCGCACCGCTGAACGCTATGCTGCTCTCAAGAGAGGAACCGGTTTCCTATGGCATCTGATCCGGGGTAGTATTGGCTGTTATCGTCAAGTGGAGGGGATAGATGAGACAGCCTATCTGATTGACCCTCCAACTGTGTCGGAGTCTGAAGCCGCGCCTAGCAATCCGGCTCAGTCGTCAAACTTTGCAGCTGCCCACGGCGATGAACTCTCTGAGGTTACAGTCATGGATACTGACAAAGTGCAAAAAGACACTAGTGATTCTTCTAGCTCCTCCGAAGAACCACTTGTTCCGTTGATTGAACCGGATGTTCAACATGGAAATGATGAAGATGAAATGAAAGAGATTGAGGAAGAATCGGATTGGGGAGATGAAGAAGCTGGAGTTATTTATGTTGATTCAGTGGATCGCAAACAATTGTGGACCACACGGGCAACCAATGTGAGATTTTCTTTGGTTTTATTTTTGTCTCCAAAGCTGTTTTGAGGAAAACCCCTACCTTTGAACCACAATTTTTCGGAACCAGGTTGCAAACACAGTGTGTTCAATGGTTTCCTATGTCTTCAATCGAGGCGTGAATGGCTTGGCCCTTGAAAACTCTCTGGCTTTCATGGCCTCAGGGGCAAGCAGCAGGTTACACCACTATTTACATCATATCGGTCTAACTGCGTCACGCCGGACTGCCATTAGGATGGCAGCGCGGCTCACGCATGTATCTCTAAGTATTATGCGTGACCGATTAGCCCGCAAATATGTGATTCGTCCGTTCCTCACGATTGATAATTTTGATATCATGGAACGTGTGCATTATTGTCGGCTAGACGCAGCTTCACGCATGTTCCATGGAACATGGGGTTATTTTCACTTTCACTCTAAAGACCTGATTGCGGAAGTCAAACCTGAAGAGTTAACTTTTGACTCTTTTGTTACCTCAATGCAGGAAGCTGAAAATGCCCCTGTCGAAGCGAAAAGCTTTCTACCTGATGACTCACAATTGTTACATTGGGATTCCGTCCTCAGGAGTCAACTTAATCAGGCCTACCTTGACTACATACTCACCAAGAACAACACTCACACCCCAAAGTCCATACCTAAGCTCTCAAAAAATCCACACTCAATAGAACGCATCAAGCCGACCGAGCCCGATGTGGTAATGCTTCAGTTGATTGACGCACCAGACTCTTCAGCAGGTGGGGTTGGCCAAGTTCTCGAACAAGTAGCAAGACAAACGGGGCGCTTGGTCAAAGATAACGTAGATGATCTTCAAATAATTGAAGGTGATGTAGGTACATGTCTGAATCTAGAAAGTTTGAGATGTAAGCGAGCCCCCTCAGCCAAGCGTTATGACGGACTTCATAATTTCCTATCAATTCCCGGAGCAGCTCATACTATGTGGAACAACGCTCAAGCGCTTATTGGAGAGGGGTGGGGCAACCCGGACGAGACAGACGATACTGGATTCGGTGCTATGTGGCAAACTTTGGGTGGTCAACCTGAAAAACCCGTCATCAAGAAGGACTTTGGTGTGATTATGAGAATGATATTTCATATTCACAGTGCACTTTTGGTCCATTGCTTGAGGTCAGATCTGATATGTATGATGTGCTCAGCTATGTTATAATTACTGCCTGACAGTGATGCTTTGAGAATTTGCAGCCAGGTCAAGGATCAGATGAACGAGCCTGTCGATCTTGAAGATACTAAAACGGCGCAACAAATTATTGATACTGCTCATGATCAGTTCATGACGCTGAGCAGCCTGCGAGCTGCTAAAAGCCGAGGTGATATTCGAGGCTACAACATGTGATTACAAATCCGCGACTTGGCTACCATGGTGGAGGCTAATCAAGCAACCAAACAAGGTGATATTGGCCGTTTGATGCTGATGTGGAAAAGGTGGTCTATCATGGCGCACGGCATGTCTGGTCTTTTGCATTATCGAATGCATCTTCCTCGCCTTATCCTCCTCCTCGAAGATTACCTACCAAGGGGTCTAGCACATATCATCAAACAGCGTGGCCATGCAGATCATTTTGTAGCTAAAGATTTGTATCTCGAGCACCAGAACTGGTGGCTGAAATACTTTTTTAATCGATCAGTGAGTTCCATATGACGTTGCTTATAGTTTGTTAAGTCTCTTATTGGTTTATAATTTTCACACATAGGGTTCTGGGACTAGAATCAAGATCCTATCGGACCGATTCTCTGCAAATATCAACCTAGTGAGTTTTTAGGTTCTTTTTGGAGGTGGCGCGTCATGCGACTTAGATGTGTGATTTTCTTTTAAAGCTACGCCAATTGATTAGAAACCTCCGATTGAGATCGGGTATGGTGGAAATGTTTAGGCATAAGAAGCATCTGATCAATTCCCGATCTCTTGCTAAATTCCTAACTTGGAGTAACAAAAATTTGACCAAAACAAATGTAGCACAGCAGCCAGAAGAGAAAAAGGATTTGATGGATCTGGGTTACATCAATTTTCAGAAATTGCTTCAGAAAGAAGTCATACACAAGGAAAGTACCCGATTTCGATGGGGAACCCCCCAAGCGTCATTCCCAAACATAGACGACTTGGATTTGCTTTCGGAAGCTTCCGGCGAAGCCGATGCTGCGGATGCTCTAAGCAAAGCCAATGCTGAAGGCTCGTTGGATAATTCAGCATCAGAGGAGGACACGCATATGTGTGAGTTCAAACCATCTTTGTCAGATAAATCAATTCTGAAACTACATACCTTTTGTAGGTGGGATGCATGAGCATTAGTTATGAGGGTCATATCTAATGCTGATTGGGTGGAACTTGTGAATGGTAGTGATGATGATAGGTTTTGTAGTAAACATTTTGATGTTTGGAAGTTTGAGTGGAGTAGTTGAAGTCTTCATGATCAGCGTAGTTTTGAAGATGTTGTTGGTTAGAAGGATGGTTTTGAGTTTGCATAGGAGTGTGGTCGGTGGTCTCATAGTTTGGATAATCGCGGTAGTTTTGATTGTCACTTCTAAGATGAGCGTAGTTTTCATAGTCACAATGTTCTGTGTAGTATTGACTATAGGATCTATTTTCCTCGTTAGTGTAGTTTTGACGATCAGGTGGTAACATTCGATTGAGATCTCCATTATTTACTCTGACCTCACCTAAGTAGTTTTGATTATCACATTGTGGTATTCGATTGTGATTATAGTAGTTCTCATTAATTTCTCCGTTCTTTTGATATTTTTCCTCTTGATTCTGATCACCGTAATTTACTCTGCCCTCACCTAAGTAGTTTGAAAAATCACGTTGTGGCATTTGAATGTGATCGTAGTAGTTCTCCTTATTTTCTATGTTCTTTTGATAGTTTTCCTCGTTTCCGTAGCTTTGAAGATGAGTTTGTGGCAGTGGTATTGGATAGTCTTTTGAGTAGATCAGATCGTGATTCAAGGGGACGATGTTTTCACTGTAGGTGTTTGCATCGTGATTGTTGTAGTTCTGATTGCGATGAGAGTAGTTGGTGTTGTTATCGTAGGTGTGGGCATTGTTATAGTAGTAGTAAACATTGTCATGGTGGTAGTTTGGATTATGTTCATACGTAGGTGTATACATACTTTCATGACTATCTTCTAATCGTGGTCGAAGGGCTGGCTCTTCTGCGGAAGCGCCCAAACCAATTGATCTTTTGGGAGGTCGATTTGAAACTGGAGGTGTTTTTATGATAGGATCCAAGCAAAGTTCAGACTCTACAACCTCATGACCATTAGTTGGAATCGGATAATGGTGAAGCGCCTGACCAGGTGGATGGGTTTGAGGGTCTTGAGATACAAGAAGCTCTGGAGGTGGATTGCTGATAGTCTCCAAAAAATTTTCGTCTTGTCGAATATCTGACTCTACAACCTCAGGGTCCTGAGTCGGATTTGGATCCTGTATCATATGAGTTATTTGGGATACCAGTTGAGCTAGCTCCTTTTCTTTATTCCGAGTTTCTTTCTTGGCTTTCCGGACCTCCTTTGCCCAAGCAGCATCGTATCGCAGTTTTAATATTCCCAAAATGTCCTTTTGATTTTCTTTGTAGACAGATGAGCACTTCCACTGCTCAATCGTATTCAGAACACAATCGAACTGCCCATCACAAGCTTCACTTGCCAGTACTTTGCGTAATGAAGAATGGTTGACGAGTATGTCAGAATTCTTTGCCGCGACCCAGGCTTGTTGCTCTGATAGCATGGAGTCACTTGAAATGAAGTGATCGTCTCTGGGGAATAATGAGCTGTACAATGATTTGAAGTTTTTAAGCAGAAGCGCCTGTAGTTCGATAAAAGCTGGCGATGAGCGACATTTATCTTTTGCAGGACAAGTTAGAATGGTTGATTCGACAGAAGAAGGCTGTCTCGGTTGTACGGTCACAGTTTCTGGGCAGATTGGTACCGGAACTGAGCCGTTAACTACATCAACAAATGTAGCACGTGTGGCATGCTGTTGCGATTCGATCAGGCCAAAGAGCAGGTCAGGCCGACAATTTGAGCAGAGACAGGGGGCGATCTTAATTTGCCGATTATATTCCTTGATATACTCCTCATCGTCGAAGTGCAATGGAACATAGCCCAATCTAACGTTTGAAACTTTCCATCAATAACACTAGATAGCATAATGAAGTTTGAGAAAGGGTATACTTACTCATTGTCTATAGCAAAAGCCACACGAAGACACACAGGTGTAATTGCTAACCCATCCATTCGGTCATCATCCGACATTTTTTTGACGTTCTTAAAATCTTTTACCTGATTTTTACCACCCCTGCGACTTGGCTCAACTAGCATGACCCCCAAACCAGCGCGGTTATCTCGTCCACAGCGGCCAAGCATTTGACCGATAGTGGCTGGGTCAGCCCGTCCCATCACAATTACACGCTGTACTATATCCCAGTTTTGCCCCAATCCTAGAGCCATGGTACAACATATAATTGCAAACAATCCGGCCACAAAGTCCTCTCCACGCTCCAATTTGTCTTCCGCTCCAGTATCCGCATGATAGCGACGTGCACATGAGCTATTACCATGATGTGTATCGCGAGGACGTCTTCGAGCCACATTAACCGCTTTCATAGTGTTATAGGTATGGTTCTGAGTTCCGGAGTATATCAGAGTTCGGGGAAGATCACAATCAGGTACACGGTCCGCCGGGGGGAAAAAGCGATTTAGGTCCTTTGCAGACTTGAGTGAATGACTCATTGTCAGTCTGATAAAACGGATCTTGTAACGGACCAAGTCGGCTCGAATTTCATTGACATCACGATCTCGGCGCCAACGTAGATTTTTTAGTATTGCATCAAATGCCTTGGGTCGACATGTAGCCGACATGAGGAGTACAGGTGCGTGTTCAGTAGCGGTCAAACGACTAAAGAGGTTTCCATATGAGGGGCGAAAAATACCAATATCCTGCACTTTTCCCCAGCTTGCTGTTTTACGGGCTAAACCACTCGCGACAAGCCCCCACGTATAGATCAAATGTGCTTCGTCTACCACTTTCAAGACAACACGCTTCTGAAAACACTCATTAAAGTACACTTTCAAAAAGAGAGGACTATTGAGAAATATTTCGGGACTCTGGAAGGAATGTCTGGTAAGTTGATAGAACTTTATTCAGTCAGAGTGATGAACTCACAAGGTAAACGAACTGATACTTTGCAGCTAAAATATCTACAGCTACTTCTGGGGTCATGGTTGCTTGGGTTAAGTTGATTGCCGAGAACTGATGCTTGACTTTGTCGGACACCTGAAGCAATCTGATCTGTCAGTTTCGGTAAGATCCAATTATTACTAGTTGAGCTCACCTGATTATCTCCAAGAGCGTCTAATGGGTTCAGAATCAATACAATTGGCTTGGCCACTTTTGGAAAGAGCAAGAGGAACAGCTCAGCCACTTGAGTTTTTCCAAATCCCGTTCCGGCCAGCAGGAAAGTATTGAGGCCATTAATTAAACTGACTACAGCATCCACGTGTTTTGGTCGTGGTTCGTGACCAAAGTGAGAAATACAAAGTTCTATCACATGTTGACGCATGGATTCATCATTGGCAGTGGTAAGCCAATTTGGAAGCGTGACACGTTTGTTTGCAGTATGATCGGCGGGACGGGCCAACACGTCTACCAGGCCGGGCATCGATTTGCTTTGCGTTAACGGCATGATTCCGGGTGGGTGGTCAATCTTGAAAGGATTTGGTGGCGATGGAATGTACAGTTGAACCGTGAAAGTGATCTTTGGCAGTGAGCACGCAAGAGTGAGTTTAGCAAGAGTGATACTTGGCAGTGAGCACGCGATGTGGCCTCCAAAATGCATTTTGGGAGACCAGGCATTAAGGTTGAAAGAGTTTCTGACTAAGGTTTTGTCTCCGCAGTCGTGCTACAGTTACATTTGACAAACCACCAGCTTCTGGAGGCAAAAAAGAAGGGAGGGGATCTACTTCCTCGTTTTTTTTTCGATATAAATGTGCGTCTCACCAAGGCGAACAAAAAGTTTCTTTGGTGTAAAAAATTTCACAAATAGGTGAAAAAGTTTTATAAGGACAGCAAATCTCTCCACCAAAAACGCTTGACCCTCACAGGCCAAAACAAGCAAACTTGTCCTGAGTCCCTCGCTTGACGTCTCGCGAGGACTCGAGCGTGGGACTCTGATGAGTTTATCGGTTACCGAAGGTTTTCAAGGATCACAGCTTTACATATACATACACGGTGAGAATATTCATACACGGTGAGAATATTTCGGTGAGAATATTTCTCACCGTGATGTAAAAGTCATATATGTAACTTTTTTTGGGTTTTGTTACCGAAGTGGGTGTACACTACAACTTTCTAATTATTATCGTAGATAGTTATCTCCATACCAACATTATTCAAATATCCTTAACAACTATTTGTTTATACAATTCTATTCCTCTACAACTTTCTTCGCAACTACATTTCAATTTCTCATACATTTCAAATCATTACATGGACCTTCTCCATACCGATCATATCTTCTCTTCGACAGCAAAAATCGATACATCCAATCCATTTAGCAGTCAATTTTTTCTTTCAGATCAAGAGCTCTTACATATCCATTCTACATTTTGTAATCCATTTTCGCCTCATTCGCTTATGCAATCTTGCTTTTATTGCCAATGATGGTATCATTTCTATCTTCTCATAAATTTCTTGTCATCTTAATTGGCATCTGTATTACCCAATTCCTTATAGCCTCCACCCTCAGGATGAGCCCCGACCCCCGAATGCCGGGGACTGGGCTGCCCGGCCCACCGACTTTTTTTCAAAAGTCAGAACGAGGACCGACCCCGGTATTCCCCGAGCTTTTTCTGGCTCATAGGTCAAGCCCGGCTCCCGTACCCTGACCCCCGACGAACTACCAAATCCCCGGGAAATTACGGGGATCCCCGAGTCCCCGGCTATTTCCGGCAGAAACCGCTGAGCACAACCTCTCCCAAGCGTGTATTTATCCGCTTTTTACAGCTTGATTTTTCCTCGGGTTCCCCGAGGAGAGTCACTTTCTTTTGACTCTCAGAACGACTCCCGGGCCCGATAATCCCCGCGGTTCTGCGACCCTTCGAAGGCCAGAACGACCCCCCGACCCGACGGGCTGTCCCGCGGGTATCCCCGATTTGGCGGGTCTCGGGGCTCATCCTGACGAGTCCACCCTAAAGAATAACGTGGTATGTGCGCTCAGATATAAAAGGGGTAAAAAAGGTCACTATCGTAAGTGAGATGATCAAACTCTTTTCTTGTAAAACAAAATGTCTAGCTCAAGTGTTTATAAATCTTTGTTTGCCTTTCAAAAAAGTTTGCATGGATGCTGACTCGTATGCTTGGGAATGTGAGATCTGCTACCCCCAAGCCATTACAGTCAAACCCGCGCAAATGCATACCCGCGCAGGTGCATAACCCTTGATAATGCATAGAAAAAATCTAGAATCTTGACGCTTTTTACTGCCAAATTTGACAACAGAAATGCATAACCCGTCAAAATGCATAGCAAAAGTCTTCCACCCAAATTATGCGTTTGCGCGGGTTTGACTGTAGATGGTCTTGTCCAATCGGGAGTTCGCAATTCCAATGGACATGTGAAGCATACTACATTAATCAAGACAATCGAGCCAATTACAGTCAGCCATTCGATCCTTTCTGTTTCCAGATGCACTCGAGAAGCTCAAACCTTTTTAACAAATTTGTCATCTGACTTATTCTACTCCAGTTTGCCTCAACAAGAGAAACCAATACACATGCCCCCTTACAACTAATTTAGTATGTAAGTCATTCTACTTTTTCACTAACCACCCAGATGTCTATCAATTGTCTAGCCTCTGAGCTGTTTTTATCACCCTCAATAGCATGCAATGGTTGTGGTAGGTGAAGTGATCCATTATCTTAGTGGGAGTCACCATTATCTTCATCATCTTTTTATGGCTTTCGACATCATGTTCAGTCGGAGTCTTCTTCTGTCACATCTATCATCTATTGGTCAAAATAGCAAACATTTGGTCTGATGTGTTCGTAGGGCGTAGCTAGGAATCAGAAAGATCAGTTTATTCTATCCACCGGCTGGTACCTTTCATAGAAAAATTGTCTATGTTTCTTTGCTTCATTTTGTTCTCCTACATTGGTCGTATCTTCTATCATAATCTTTTTCATCGCATTACGTACAAGACAGCGGAATGGCCTGTCCCTCGGTGATCGGATATATTTGAAGCCCAGAGAGATCCCAGTACAAGCAAGCAGAGGTAAGCCTCAGGCTGCGCTGACGTTGAGAGTGAGATTCAAGCATCTGATATCCACTACAACAAGACAAAGAAATTGAGCTGGTGGATACCGGGCAAACATGAAATGATCTTCGTGGTATGAATCTGATGTGTACAATATTTTGATATCTGACTACACATCTCCAAGCAAGACTGATGGCTCAAAGATTGTACATCTTGCTCTGGGGTCTAGCGTTACAAAGAAGATGAGGTCGCGCACCATCATCTATTGTCGGGTTCCGATTTCTATTCAGCTTCTGTACTTAAACGTGTCTCCTCCTCTGAGTCGATCTCAGCGTGAATTTGAGTTGTAGTAGGTTAGCCTCGATTTGGATTTCGGGCTGAGTATATGATCATTTCGGGGTTCTGGTTAAAACCAAGCTAGCCATAAAGCTCACGAGCCAATTCACCCTTCTAAGAAAGGTAAACAGATCCTTATTGATGACCCTGATTCAAAGACTTTACAACATTTGACTCGTGTATTCAATGGTTTTTTCATTCTATTCGTTTTGCATGTTTTTCTGGTGGTAGATAGATCAAAGATGCTGAGCTATGTTTGATATGAATGTCGAAAGAATCCACATTTCAAACCACATCTGGATAAAAAAGCAATACTAAAATGCACTCGAGAAGAACACAACAAGATTTGTTCAAGAAATGCAAAGTAGATCAATTTTTAGAACTCCACCAATTCTCAAAAAAAAACATTATACAAACAAACCTAACATGAATGATGAGCCAATCACAGCTACTAAAAATTGGTTTGGCAGGGTGGTAGATAGATCAAAGATGCTGAGCTATATTTGATATGAATGTCAAAAGAATCCACATTTCAAGCCACATCTGGATAAAAAAGCATTACTAAAATGCACTCGAGAAAAAGACAACAAAATTTGTTCAAGAAATGCAAAGTAGATCAATCTTCAAAACTCCACCAATTCTCAAAAAAAACATTATACAAACAAACCTAACATGAGTGATGAACCAATCACAGCTACTAAAAATTTGTCTGGCAGGTTTGACCCAAAAGGTGTTGTACCCGGATTTAACCTCAATGTGGTAGAGCCTGGGGTCTACATCCAGTGACACAAGGATAAACTGCCATTATGCTGGACCTATAGACATTGTAGACACTTGAGCCATGTGGTCCAATGGGTCAACAACCACTGCTTGAGTGGTCAATTAGTAGAATCATACCATTGTTGGACCAAGGTAAGGGACAACTGGATACCAAGTGCAGTCACAATCTCCCAAAAGGTCATTCCTCAAAGGACCATCCATACACCCACTGGCTTCACTTTGGGAATGTGGATAATATGCATTTGCACGGAATTTGAAAAAGGAGAACAAAGCATTGAATGAGAAGAAGTTGAACAACAGGACAGAGAGAACAAAAACTTACCTGGATGAGGCTTGGCAGGTCAAACCAGAACAAGCAAGAAATAGGGAAGAACACAAATGGACAATCAGATTGATTCCAGTGTAAGGAAAGATTGAAAAAGCAGAAAAAGAGAAGGGACAGGGGTAACCGTAAACAGAACATCATATGTACAATTCCACTGGTACATTCCATGCATGTGGCTCTGTCCTTTGATCAAATCTGAATATCAGTTCTGGCCTGCCGGCAAAGCAGCCAGTTACTAGATGTCAAAATCACTACACTACAGTCCAATCAATATCCGGCAAATATCCTGTTTTGCGACATCCAGTGGAGATCTGGCCAATGTGCATTGATTATCCTTACAGAGGAGGTTGTGAGCATGAGAGCAGGATATTGGTGCAATATCTTTGCTTTTGGTTCTAGGTTCAACTATCAAAAAAAGTAATGAATTTGTTTTTTTGGTTTGTTAAGTAGTAAGAAAAGGCAATGAAAACTTCCAATGGGTTCCACCTGATTGTGTGCCGTGTAGTATAGCAGCACCACTTGAAGATTCACCAAAAGTCACATCAGATACAATTGTATTGTGCTGTACAGTTAAACCCGCGCAAACACATAATTTGGGGGGACAACTTTTGCTATGCATTTTGATGGGTTATGCAATTCTGTGGTCAAATTTGGCAGTAAAAACCATCAAGATTGATGATTTTTTCTATCCATTATCACAGGTTATGCACCTGTGTGGGTATGCATTTGCACGGCTTTGACTGCATACCTTTTTTGAGTCCCACTTTTCCTTTTTTACATTGGAATTCATTTGTAACATATTGTATTGGCATGTATTGCTTGGGCAACACCATATGAGCCACAAGATTTTTTTTTTCTATGGGGATTGAGAAATCATTGATGAGACCAACACCAATGACTGGCCTTCTGTATCTGCTTTGGCCATCAACCTTGACTTGTGTCAGAGTCCTGCCAACATGTGATCAAGCTGTTGGACATTTTTCACGCTTGACTCATGCATATCACATTATTTGACAGCCAGCCCAAAAAGATATTGCAAGGATATCTTGCAGCCAACCGCACAATGTCCTTGGGGAGGATGAAGAATGGAAATCCTAACCCATCAACTGGTTGACCCGTAGTGTAGTGAGGCCATCATGACAGGTCACTCACGACCTGTAATGGGAGCAAATTTTTAAAAAAAGGTTTTCATTGATTTTTAACCCTTTTGGACATGATCCCCCCGGAACACTGGAAGGGCTGTGAAATTTTGTATCTGCTACTGAGTAGCAGCTACTATGTGCTACATGCCGTTTTCTGACGTGCAGGTGTTGATAATTTCAACTGTAAGACCTAAGTGTACATATTGTGCATCAGCCTGAGCTGCAACTCAAAAGATGTGGGTAATGGCCTACCCGCACCCCAAACCAATGTCCAATAAGCCCCCCCGCGGCCAAACCCTACGCCAAACTGATCAAAACCCAGCCCTCAGAAGCCCCCCCACCCCTATCCCAAATGTCTATAACCCGTGGGAAGCCAGGGGTCCCTGCGGATCAGATTGGAGGTTTGAGGACTATGCCCCCCCCAAACCCTACAGTGCCCCCAATGAATTGGGGTCCCAAAAAGCCTGACCAAACCCGCACCCCAAGGGTTTGGGGCTCAGGGAACCCTTGGTGCATTGGTTCCAGGGCTCAGGCTGAATTGTGCAGAACCTTTAATAGCCATATGCTACTGTATCCTTCCTGAGCTTGACCTCTTCTGCACTGTCAACCAAAAAATTGCATCTCCTGGAAAACATAGATGATGCAGACTTGGGAGTTCCCAAATATGCTGAATGTTACTCTGAATTCAAGAATAAAGGGTGTTCCCCACGGTAGTGTGTGTTTACTCTTGCATTGTGAATGCTTATAGAGCATACTCGGAACAATGGTTTTCTTGCTCAAGGCTCTAAAGTCCTTTTATCATAAGATATATTGTGATCTATGGATCATTATAGAGATTTTCACATCATATAACAGATTTTCATCTATACTCTGGAATTCCATATTTGCCAAAATGTATGATAAAAATAGGTGAATGGCATGATGAATGTTAATGTTGAGTGGCCCAAAAGGTAAAAATCAATATACTACAAGTCAACAAAAAGCTCATGATGATCTTATTTATGAGCATCTCAGAAGAGAAACAATTTCCTGTCCTGAGCGTTTGAGTAAATCTACTTCCTGATTTGACATCTATACAACAAGGATCAAATGAGGTATTCACTGTCCATATTAAGCTATTGGAATTGATGAACTACTTGGTCCACATTTTGAAATGATCTGGTTCATTGTAGAATTTAACTTGACTTTCCTCTAGCTCTTGCCTTATGAGGAATGAGAGCTGGAGTGGTAATCAACACGATCATTCTCACTCCTTTCTTGGTGCAGTTTCAATTCTCCATCATATCAAAGGACTGAAGTCTTTAGAAATAATTTGCTAAAAGGACTCTTAACTTTCTAAAAGTTGAAACACGCTTTGAATGTAAGAAATTGACCTCATTGAGGTTCATGTACCAACACTGCCACAATTACTTTACCAGTATTGGTATCGTAGCGGTATCGTAGTTTTTTTTTGGGTATCGTATTGTCAGTATCAGTATCGCAGCCACAATACGGTACTGCCCGATCCTCCTGGCAGTATCGTGTATGGCGTTACTTTACTTAGTATCGTATCGCCCCCCAAGTACGATACTGGAATGGGCCCAAGGAAGTATCGAGTACAAAATCTCTATTGATTTTGTGTCTGGGAGTGCAATACTACGATACAGTATCAGTATCTGATCGGTATCGTGACAAGATACGGTACTAGGTATTGGGCGGCACAGTATTGCCATTGCGATACTTTACTGAGTATCGTATGGTGGGTACAACTACGTTACTGAGGCTCAGTTTCTCTAGTATTGTAGACCCGTTACTTTACTGAGTATCGTCAATACGATACCAGTATTGTATTTGTGGCAGCGTTGCATGTACTGCTTATTTCACAGTGGCTTATTTCTAACCAGGTTTCCCTTTGAATTATCTAAGAAAACAAGGCAAAAGAGATACAGCACAATCTGTTTGTAATAACACAACCTTTGTTGATTGCCAGGCTTAATAAGCTCGTTGATAATGTACAGAACCATTTGAACATGGTAAGTGGATGTGTTAGGAAAGATCAAGGAAGGATGCCTGTCTGGGGGTGCAGAGGAAATGTAGCCAGGTTGGACAACGATACCAGTAAGCAATGAGGATGCAACACTTGGAATGACACTGAGCAGCTGGATCTGTGTTGTCAACATATGCTGTAGATGGTAATCTCTGTTCTGGTCAGGTTCTTGTGAATTCTGGATTTTGAATTCTGAAAGGGGAATATACATACTGTGTGCCATATCATATATGTAGCCAAATTTTGTTTGGTAATATTAGCCATCACAGAATTTTACAACCCTTTGGTCACTCTGCATCACTTGGTGATACATTAAGGTGAGATCTGCCAAAAGACTTTTAGCATGTCTCCTCCTCTGATTTGATTTTTTAAAGTGAATTTTTCTTTTCATTACATATAACACTGACTAAACAAGTCAAATAAGAGAGTGACTAGCTTATCTCAGAGATTTGGTCATCTAGTTGGAGCAAGGCAGGTTTCAGACTTTTCAGACATCAGGGGATTAACACTTTTTTCTTTCTTTGACTGATGTTTTGATCTCATTTGAGACACACTTGAAGTGTTGTTAACTTTTAGGATTTTGGAAAACTTGAGTGTATGAATATATTAATATCCAGTAGCAATTCAATCACCTTTAGGCTTTGAGCCTACCCAAATTAAGGAGGCAGTCATCCAGAGTCATCCTCTAGTCTGTCACACCTATATGCAATTGTGGCATACAAAGTAGAAACCCGGAATCAAATCTAGTTCTTTTCCCAGTTTGTTTGGCTGTATGTAGAATCAGTTTTCTCAGTTTTCCCAAACTGATTCTACAGCCAAAAAAAAAACTGGAGAAAAATTGGGAATTCATTCCGGGTTTTTACTTTGTATCCCATAAATGCACACCCAATCAAGGAATTCAGTGGAGGATGCACAAGTCATTTAGTCGTGAAACTTTTTTTGATATCTACAGAGCTGAGCAGGCATTTGATTCCCCACCTTAACCGCCTATCCTAGCATCAAGAAGAGTCACAGGGGGAAAAGGGGGTTGCTTGTGGCGTGGGGCAACAGTGATGAACCTGGTGAGATTGAGTGAGCGTAAATGGGCTCAATATTTTTGCTGGTTAAATACAAACTTCAGTTGATGGATTTGGATGCTGTCTTGGATAGGTCTCGGATGGGTTTAACTTTTGGGAGAGTTGACAAGTTCGTTTTTGATGAATATGTGGGATGGATATGTTCAGCAGGGTCTGGGAGAGTTCAAACTTTGAATTGAAAGTGGGCTTAATTCGGGTCGAGTATTAATGGAACACCACTTCGAAGTTTCGGGTTCAATACTCGATCATCCACTGTTCAAGTTCCTGAAGAAATCCAAACTCATCAAACCTCACGACAATTCTTTCATCTCAAACCAAAAAACCTCGAATCGAAACCCTCAAGAAACTCCGCGACCAAAAATGTTCAAGAAATGTGCACCGAACCGGATTCTAAGTTTTCACCGATTCTCAAACCCTCGATTTCCCACACCCATAGCACCAACAAGAAATTATGATCCATCACGAAATTCTTACTCAACTCAAACTCCTATCATTGATCCGAAATATATCATGAATCCAAATTCAGACTCAGATTCAAGAAATTTCAAAACATTTAAAGTTTTAGATTCATTTGGAAATTTAATTTCAAAAGAAACTAATCTTTTATCTATGAATGATATATCATTTAGTACAAAGATATACGAATTAATGGTAGGATTACCCATGTAAATTTCACATTCCCATTCCTCTTTCCAAAAACAAAAGTCCTAATTTTTTGTGGGTTTTTTTTCTTTTTGGCTTCTGTTTTTTTTTTGTGTAGGATAGATTCAACTATGAATAATTTACAAAGACAAGGTAGGGTTTCGTTTTATATGACAAGTTATGGTGAAGAAGCTTCAGTGGTTGGGTCTAGTGCTGCTTGGAATCAAGATGATGTGGTCTTTGCTCAATACAGAGGTTCGGTTCTCTTAATTCATCCCCTCTTCTCCTCCCCCGAAAAAGATGATGTATTTTTGATACGTTTTTTTTTGGTTTAGATGAGGTTTGAAAACTGATCATGTTTTTTGGTTTTTTTTGGTGCTTATTTGGGTGGAATGTTTTTTGTTTCGTTAGAACAAGGTGTTTTACTTTGGAGAGGTTGTAGGTAAGAACTAAATTTACAAAGTCGAAATTCCAACCCCATCCATCGATCCATCAACCAAAAGGAAAAAACAAACTAATCATCAAACCCGTGAATTGTGTTCCTATAAAAAAACTCAAAAACAGTTTAGATTACTTAATGGCACAATGTTTCTCAACCCACTCAGATCAATCATCCAAAGGCCGACAAATGCCAGTCCATTACAGCTCCAAAGCCCATAACTTCTACTCTATCAGTTCTCCATTAGGCACTCAAATCCCTCAATCATCCGGTGCAGCTTATAGTTTAAAAAGAGACATCAACCTAAAAAAAATCAAAAATGATGATAACCAAAAAAGATGTGTGGTGTGTTATATTGGTGAAGGTGCGGCTAGTGAAGGTGATTTTCATGCGGGTGTTAATATGGCTTCTGTACTGGGTGGTCCGATCGTTTTCTTTATAAGAGTTTGTGAATTTCTTTTTCTTTTTCGCCTCTTCTTTATTTGGGGGTTTCAGATTTGGTTTGATATAGAGTGTTTGGGTTTTAGAATAATGGATTTGCGATTTCTACACCTTCAAATCAACAATTCAAAGGAGACGGAATCGCATCCCGAGCCATCGGTAAGCCCAATCCACAAATCCCAATCCCGCAAAAAACCTCAATCCAACATAATTTCCTTTTGCGTATCTGTTTGTAGGGTATGGAATTAAGGCTATCAGAGTAGACGGAAACGATCCGATTGCCGTTTATTTAGCGTGTAAGGAAGCCAGAAGATTAGCTATCCAAGGTGAAGGAGAACCGATCTTGGTAGAAGCTATGACTTATAGAGTGGGACATCATTCGACTTCAGATGATTCTAGTGCTTATCGAAACCGTTCTGAAGTTGATGAAGTTTGTTTCAATCTCTTACTCTTTCTTTTTTTGATTTCTCATTTCTTTTTCTCTTTTTCTCATTTCTTGGGTTGATTTTTTTTTTTTTTTTTTTGGTTTTTTTCTTTGGGTGGGGGTTGGGGTTTGGGTTTGGTTTGAAAAAAGTGGAGAAAAAAAGATAATCCTGTGGATCGGATGAGAAGGTTTTTAGAACATCAAACTTGGTGGAATTCAACCAAAGAAAAAGATTTGATCGATTCATGGAAATCTAAAATTTCAAAATCCACCAAACTTGCCGAAAAAGTAAAGTTCAAACTCCTTACCATTAAATCTTTCAAAAATTGAATTGAATTGATTTTTTTCTTTGGTTTGGATGGGATGGAATAGGCATTCAAACCTGAGATTTCTCAAATGTGGACAGATGTGTTTTATGAAACTGATCAATTACATTTAATTCAACAAAAAGAAGAAAGTGAAAAGGTTTTAAAGAGATGGGCAAAGTATAAATTATATGAACATGAACTTGATCGATACAAATCAAAAGAATGAAAGACATTCATCACCATCAATCAAGTTATTTTATGATTTTCTTTTTTCCCTCTTTCTATCTATTTTATTAGCAAAAAGTTCTTTGAATGTTGTACAATTTGTTTGTGACATTTATTGTTGTTGTTTTCTTTACATCGTTATTATTGAAACCAAAGTGTGTGTAGGGTATTAATAACCTGAAAGTCTATCAAGTTTAGTTTTTTTTCGATTTTTGTTGTAATTCAAACCAATTCAATCAATCATAAAATACAAAACCTCACACAAAATAGCAATAGGCAGTAACAGTAACAAGTAGTATTCAAAAAAACCAAAACTCAACACAACTCATCCCACAAACCTAAACGAATCCGCCAGGATTTGATAATTATCAGAACCATTCTCAAGATTCTTAACCGAAACCAGTATAAAAGATTGACTAAAGATTCTAGGTAACCCATCTAATTTCTCATCCAAGTTATTCTTCTGATTCGAAGAAGAAGATGATTTAAAGTAATCCGGAATTATGTAAGTTGATGGAAAAGAAGTTGATGCATAAATTAATTGTCCTGTGATCGTGATTGATAGAGTCGGTGATGAATCGGGTGATTGAGCTTGTGATGCTTCTATTCCCCCAGCCACCCACGCAAAAAGAAAATGGAATTAGTTTGATGCGGTTTTCAGAGGAGGGAGAGAGAGGTTTACCTGAGATTAAATGACAGTCGTAGGATTGGATTTCGTGTTTTGTGAATGGTAATTGATTGATCAGTTGGTTTGATAAAGATTGAATTCCACTAATCGCATTACCTAAACGCCGCCCCCCAAAAAAACAAAAGATTTCAATTTTTAACTTTTTATAAAGGCTTTTGAAATTTTAGAATATGATTAAATTAAGCGTTTACCATTCCATACTATCCTTGCATCTGAATGATAAAGTTTTGGTAAATTAGTAGACCGATTAATCGAATCATACGTAGAATAACTAAACAACAAAAAACCCAAACCGGAATTCAATCGTTAGGGGTTTTGTTGATGGATTGAGAGGGATGAAGAGAGACTTGACTAGTTGTTGACGAATAATTCGGCTGATCTGTTTGCCTTTGTGAAAATCAAGATTGGTTAGTGATAGGTTTAGTGATGATGATGGTGATGAAGATATGATTTACTTTGTGTTGAAGGTGTTTGATCGCGCTGTTGACCATCTTGACTGTTTGATTTGGTAATTTGGTAGTTTGAGGTATTTTGATTTTGGTAATTTGTGAAGTTGGATTGAAGTTGGCTGATGATCCGACCCGAGCTGGTTTGAAGTTCAGGGCCGAGTCAAGTGAATATAAATGTCAAGTTGGATTGAAAAGTTTCAAAAAGAAATTCCAAAATTTCCAAAAAATCCAAACATCATGAAGAAAGAAGAAGCTCATCTCAAAACACCCATTCGACCTAAACTCAGTCCCACTAACTTGACAGTCTCTTCACCAGATATCAAATCAACCATCTCTTCATCATCTTCAATCACTTCCATCTCCTCATCAACTTCAATTCAATCTCAATCAAATCATCAACTAAACCGATCTCATCCCATCACTCTCATCAACCGTACGTTCACCCAAACCTTCATCACCTTAACCCTTCCCAAACCCAAAACCCTAATCCATCCAACTGTTTTTACCCAATCCAGAATCAATTTCACCACCCCATTCATCCAAACTATCAAATTCTCAAACCGATCCCACAAACCCTTTCAACCAAACCCAACACTCAACCCCCAAACCATCAAACCATCAACAAGCCTCAAACCCTTCAAGTTTCCATCACCCAAGCTCGTCTTCAAGTACATCATCTAATCCAAACTTATTCGATCCGTTACCTAGTTTACCTTCTAGACTAAGAAAAGCTTCTCTTAAATGGATCCCTCCTCCTAACTTTGGTTTTATCGAATCTTGGTTATACAGATCGGGTGAACCTAATGAATTGAGTCATCAGTTTTTGTTGTCTTTGAATTTGAAATCTTTGATTTGGTTAGCTCCTAGACCTATCTCTTCTTCTTTGTAAGTTTCTTTTTCTCTATCTCTTTTTTTGATGAGATGAAAAGATCTTGAGGCTTTTTGGGTTGTTTGGTTTTGGGGCGGCGGTTTAGTCGAGAATGTTTGAGTTCGACTGTCAAGTTTTATGATTTAGGAATCTTACATGCTGCTGCTATTGATGAAGTCACAGATGAAGCAGTAACAGAAGCCTTACGGTTGATCTTAAGTCCAAAACTGTATCCATTAATGTTGGTCATCCATATTTCTTAAACTCTTCAAATTCTCTTATTTCAAAACTCAATGTTTTTTTTTGTTTTTTTGTTTTTCTTTAGGATTATGTGTGCTGGTGGATCTCATAGGACTGGTACGGTTATTGGTTGTTTAAGAAAATTACAGGGATGGAACCTTGCTTCGATTTTTGAAGAATATCGTAGGTAAATACAATTGTTTTGAACAAAATCAATCATATTCCCAACAACATTATTAATTGTCTTTTTTTGGGTTGGTTTAGGTATGCTGGTGCACAACATCATATAATGAATGAACAATGTTGAGTATATTTTCTTCTCTTTCAACTCACAAATTCCAAATCAAAAAAAACTAACCTAATTTGATTTTTTTGGATTGGTTTGGAATCAGTTATTGAATTTTACGACACAAGAAGACTTACCCAAAACTTATCACAAGAAACGATGAAAAGTTCAAGAAATGAAACCCATTCAAATGAAAAAGTGATGATTCGAGTCGAAAGAAATCATGAAGGAATCGATTTAGAAAGTCTTGGATTAGGTAACCAAGTTGGAATGGATCATCAGCTTTTCAAAAGGGCTACTCCGGCTGATGAGATGGGGTGTAGGGCTTATACTTTGAATTGATTTTAGTCATTCATTTTTGGTTTGCATTTTTTATATATTAAGTATTCGTTTGATTTATGGTTTGTTTGGTTTATGTTTTGTTTGGTTTGTATTTATGGAGTTTTTTTGTTTGTTTGATTTGCTTTTTTTTGTTTTTTCAGTTAGTTATTAGTTAAAGTTTTTATCTTTTCCTTAAAAAAACATTTTTATACAACATTTTGCATTAAGAAAGGATTTTTGTTTTTCTGAAAAGAATGAGAAACCTTTAAATTTTGTATTCTTATATATTAATTATTTAACTCATGATTTTCTTTCACTTAATTTACTATTTAATTTAATTAATTGGGATGATTTTGATTTTCTATGATAAAGATTTTTATATAGAATATGGTATGAATAAAAGGTTATGTGTAACGTATGCATAATTGATTTTCTTTTTGTTGAATAGGGGCTCTCAAACCTGACCCGGTTTCAAAAAACCCAGTTGACCCAGTTGAGTTTTTGGCTGGGAGCTGTCAATAAATGTCAAATTTATATACAAAGTTACTGCCAAAAAGTCAACTGGGTCAACTGGGTTTTTTGAAAACCGGGTCAGGTTTGAGAGCCCCTAATGTTTAATTGAATATTTAAGATTTAAGGCATGTTCACTTAAGGAATTTCTGAACAGAAATCAAATTCTGTAAATTTTAAAATGCAAAAATCAAACATGCACCACCAAATAGACACTTTAAATTTTTGCAGAATTTGATTTCTCACCAGAAATTGCTTAAGAGCGCGTTCACTTAAGCGATTTCTGACTCGAAATTGCTTTTTACACATAACAGAAATCGCTTTCTGTAAAAAGTGTTTGATTTGTTATTTACAAGCATTCTGTAATGTACAGAATGCTTATAAAAATAGCTTTTTAAGCTGATTTCTACAATTCGATAATAGCGAATTTTACTTGATTTTTGCTCTTTCTGTCCTCTTGACCATTTTCGACAAGTTCGTGTCCAACGTACAAAACCCACCAAACCCCATCCAAAACTCCAAAGCCATATCAGACCCGATCATCCTCTCTTCAAGTTCTACTTGACCCTTCCTTTCTCATCGGACCATTCCATTTCTTCATCCCTCTTTCACCTCAAAAATGTCCGAAAATGAATCAAACAACAACAGCAACAACGAAGATGAAACTTCGACTCAAATTGCTCCGACCAAATTAAAATCAAACAAGAAAAAAAAATCAGCTTCCAAAACCAAATCGATCAAAACCAAAGAAAAAAACAAATCAACCGATAAGAAATCAAACATCAAGAAATCAAATAATAAGAAATTAAATGATAAGAATGAGAAATCAAGTAATGATCAAGCTGAAGATGAAGGTCAAGATGATGATGATAATGATGACCATGGGATTGTAGTTAGTGGTGGCAATTGGGTGCACAAGTGCACCGTTTGGCTGATTGATGAGTATTGCCATCAAATCGAGCTTGGAAATGGTAATGATGGAGGACTGAAAACGGCAGCGTGGAAACTAGTCCTTGAATCCTACAACAAACGATGGAAAACAAAGGAAGGATTAACTCGGTTAAAAAATCATATCCAGAAGGTAATCAATGAATTCTCTTCCTTATTTTGTATTGGATTACCTTTAACTGACCTTACTGAAACCTCAATATCTAGCTCAAGATAACTTACCGAGCCTTCGATAAGATCATGGACTCGTCTGGAGCTCCTGGTTGTGATACAACAACGGGAATAGTGACTGCAGACAAAGAGTGGTGGGACAAATGGATCAAGGCAGTAAGTAAGATTGTTGTGATCTTCATATCATCGTTTGGTGAATTCTTTTTTCTATCTTTGTTTGCTTATAGGATGGAAACAAAGATGCTATCCCTATCAAAAATCATAGTTTCCCAGCTTATAAAGCTGTTGGCACGATTATGCCTGCGAAACACCTCCGAGCGAATGGTGCTGAAGGCTTTGGGACGCAAAGCAAGAAACGACAATCGGCTTCACCGGGAACTGATGATGTAGATGAGGAAGCAGCAAATGGTAAGTTAATTTAACCATTTGATCATTGTAGATCCGACTCAATTGACCAGTTCATTCAACATCTTGTATGCTTCACAGATTCGTTTCCATCTGAATCTGAATCAATCCAAAGAGTGGCTACTGATCACAGTGAGGAGGACATCAAGGACGATGATGATGGTGATGGGAGTGTTAGTGAGTTGGATCGTCCTTCAAAATCGACAAAAGGTAAAGCAGCTGGAAAAACCAATAATAAAGTCAGTAATCATCAATAAAAGAAAGTAGTCATCTAAAGATTTGTACTAACTGGTTTTATCGATATCAAATACAGAAGAATCCATTTGCGAGGCATCTGAAAATTGCTAAGCGACAACTTGCAGAAGAAGAAGAAGAAACTCCTGAGATGAAGTTTGTACGCAGCAAAAGAGGACCGATTGACAGAGATGCGTCCACTTCATCAGGAAAACGATCTCGCACCACTGGACCAAAGCTAGTCTCTCAATCAATCAATCGTGCAGTGGATCTGGAAGAACAAGCTGAAAGTGATCGGATCAAGATTGCAAGGTTGAAGTTAGAACAACATCCGAAACGTCAAGAAGCAATGAGTATTTTCAACGCTGGATGTAACATTGAACTCAAACCAGAGCTCATTTACACAGTAGCAAGTAAATTAAAAGATGATGATGTAGCGTCCTTCTTCTTCCACATGCATGAGGATCATAGGTGGAACTGGTTGAAGGAGGAAGCTGGAGTCTTAGCAGAGTATCAATAGGAGGTTTGAAAATTGAATTATGATCTTTATTACTGATTTATATTATTATCTTTATTTTTGATCGTATGATCAATATATCTTAAAAGGTCTTATTCTTATAATTTCATTCTTTTTTGTTGTATTGTTTTCTAATCAGTTTTCATTTCAAAATTGGTTAAGTTTGCAATTTCAATAAGCTGTAGCAGTTAAATACATAATAACTTTGTGTTTTTAAGTTTGCAATGCACTGATTTAAAACTTGATCGCTTAGATATTGTTTTGTTGACCGAATGATTTAGTTTGAAGTATCAGTATGATAAAACGATTTTGAGATTAAAATTCGACAGTGATTGATGTGATTAAAAAAGGATGAACAATTGGTTTATTGATTTGGCACACTGCCTTCCAACAAACATCAATTGATAAAACAATGAGGTATGGACAATCGGTTTATTCATTTGGCACACTGCCTTCGAACAAACAGCGATTGATATGAATGAAAAGGAACGGGCAATTGGTTTATTGATTTGGCACACTGCCTTCCAACAGACGGCAATTGAGGTGATTTAAAAAATTAAGCTGGGAGTTATGTTGAGATGGTTAGGTAGGTGGCAAAATTGTTTGCAACCCCAGTATTTATATGGCATCAACAAAAAGCAGGAGCTGATTGAAAGCAAAATTGGCTTTTCAAAAGCAAGAGTTGCTTTTCAAAAAGCCAGAGTTGCTTTTCAAAAAGCCAGAGTTGCTTTTTAGAAAGCACGAGTTGGTTTTCAAAAAGCACGAGTTGGTTGTCAAAGAGCTAGAGTTGCATTTCAAAAAGCAAGAGTTGTTGGAAAGCAAAATTCACTCATCAAAAAGCAACAGTGACTTTTTAAAAGAGGGCTTTATGTGTGTTTAATTGGCTGGTTAAATAAATATATATTTTAAACAATGAGACTGTGATACAGAGAGGTGCGATGTGAATGAAAATAAAAATTTTAAAACATGAAAATTATTAAAGTACTTGTATAAATTGATACCATCAAACATGTCGGCGAGCAGCGGCAGCATGCGTATAATCATGAAACATCTGTTCAGCAATATGATCACGCATGTCATTTGCTTGAGTACGCTGAGCAGGCGTGGGTGCGACCCACTCAGGGTCGTCATCATCACGGGCTAACCTGGCTTCTAATCTCTCCTTCAATGCATACTCTTCGTAAAAGTCGTCTTTGCCAGATTCAAGTCGAATTATATTATGTAAGACACAGCAAGCAATCACAATCCTTACTTGGGTTTTGTAAGGAAAGGCCGGCATACAAGCTAAGATTGGGAATCGCATCTTGTTGACGCCAAAGATTCGTTCAATTATGATTCAAAGTGATGAGTGTCGGTGATTATACAGTTCCTTCGCCGTTTGTGGTGCGAGGCCGGAGTGCTTCCATTCCTTGAGGTGATATCGAACCGAGCGATAAGGTGTCAGGAATCCTGGCACATTTGCATATCCAGCATCCGCAACATAGAAGTGGTCTGAAAGGCGTAGACAAATCAGTGAAACATTTGCATAATGATGTATGTTGATCACGTACCTGTCGGAACCACGAATCGACCCTCTTCAAGTGCTTGATGAAGTACTCGAGCATCTGCGTAAGAGCCTTCTAATCCGGCATACACAAAGGTAAATAGCATGTTGAAAGAACAAGCTGCTAATACATTTTGGCTGATGTCCCCTTTTCGGTTTTGATGTGCTGGTTTGCGATCCGCAGGTACAATACAAGGGATGTGGGTGCCATCAATTGCACCCACACAATTGTCGAAGTAAGGAGTCATTCTTGGATTTGTCCGTATCTCTTTCGGACATAGGCCATTTGCGATAGGTTGGACAATGTAGATAGATTGAAGCGAGGTGATTGCATTGAGAACCTTGTTGAAATAGCGGCTGATGGTGGCACCAGAGCGCTGGAATCGTTCACCCGCCAGTCGATTAGAACCCGAGTTGCCGACAATGAATAAAAAAATCATAACACGCTCTTCCACAGTCACACTTCTCTTGCGTTGGACAGTGAGCTTGCCTTCAAGGGCTTTGATTAAGCCCTTGAAGGCAAGTTTGTCCATTCTACACAGCTCTCGAAAGCGTACGTCACTTCCTTCTAAAATTTCTTTGGTATAATGATTCCCCCGGAGCTTGGACGTTCGACATGGAATCTTTGGAATGGTATTCAAAGTATCTAGGAATTGTTTTCCGGCTTGAATCACAATCTTGAGAAGATTGCTTTTTCTCAATGAGGTTGATGACCTTGAGGAGTTTGAGCCGGATGAATCAGACATGATTGGTGGTGGTTGTTTGTACCATCACCAATTCGATCTTAGAATGTGTTGTTGTTAAAAAGTTAACAAAGTGAACACTTCTCAGATGAATTTTGATGTCCTTCATCTGAAAAGTGAAATTATGGCATTTTACTATAAAAAGACTTTTGTACGTGTACGAAAGTGGTGCCTTAGAAACTGATTTCTAGAAAAGCGGGCTAAGTGAACGCGCTCTAAGTGATTGTGCCCTTGATCAATGATGATTTTCTTCTAAGAATCCAAAGTATTTGTTGGAAGATTTTTTAGCTTTAGGATATGAATTTGTACAAGTACTTTTATGAGTGATGTGAGGAGTGGGTGTCAGTTGAGTGTATGTACTCTTTCACTAAGAATATGATAAGAAAGGTAAAGTGTGGTCTTTGTGTGGTACAGCCAAGTGAAGACTACAGCTAGTTGAATTCTTAAAAGAGGATTTGAGGAAGAGAAAAAGAGACTAAGGGCAGTGAAGAGATAGTATGCTCTAAGCTCATGAGACTACAAGGGGCAGGCTTTACACTTTGGTGAACCAAAGATCCTGAAGGCTACTTTAGACTCTGTGTAAGGGAGGAAGCTTTGCTACTTTAAGGTATTTTTCTAGAGACTATGATTGCCCAGGACTCATAGAATTCGTTACCAAGGGTGTTCAGAAATGGGACCTGTGATGCTCAAGTTTTCTCTTTGGACTACACAACTAAACATGTACTCAAGGATCCTCTTAATAGGATTTCAAGTATGATGTGAGTCTGATGTTGTGATGTGTTAAAGGATGGGGGATGAATCAAGGGAGAAAAGGGGGGCTTGTATATTCACGGGTCAAGTGTCAACTTGTGGTTGATGTTTGATCCTTGATTCAACTTGTGGTTGGCACTTAGGTTAAGTTTGTTATGTATTCAATACATTATGTACATGTGTTTTTGTGGCTCTTGACACTGAGCCTTAGTACTTATTGGTTTATACAATATTATTATAATATTACATGTGTTACTGTTGGCCCGTGGTCCTGTAATGAGCGCTCAGGGCTGACAATGATGATATAAATGACAATGAATCAATGACATGTCAACGTTATGCCTGGCCATCAAGGAGGTACCATAGCCATATGAAGAAGGTACAGACCATGGGGCTAACTCAACCTCAGGGCCCCTTGCTGGCCATCAAGGGGGTACTCAAGCTGTATCAACATGGATGCAGGGCTATTTTTGCCTGGGGGCACTTATTGAGGCATTGGTGGATGGAATGAAAATTTCAAGTCACAATGAAACATTTTGAGTCATGACTTGGATATGAAATTGTAAGATGCAGATTTGATATCAACACAGAGAAAGAGCTTTGGGATAAACCTGAACAGACAGGTGACATGATTTAAGCTCTTGTTTGAACTCGATACTAGATAGACACAGCGGATGATCACATTGTTACCTGGACAGACAGGTGAAATGATTTAAGCTCTTGTTTGAACTCGATACTAGGTAGACACAGCGGATGATCACGCTCTTACCTGCGAGAAAGCAGGAGAAAGAAAAAGAAGTGAACTACGTAGAAGAGTGAGCTTGGTCCAAGTTCGTAAGTAGTAGGATAAAGAAAAAGAAGTAAAACAACTTACTCTGAGTGTTCATGTTCCTAACGGTGAGGAACAAACTCAGAGTCTGAGAGAGAGAGAGTATAAGAGTCTAGACAATTTAGAAAACGACAAAGGGAAATTTTTTGACAAAATGTGGACAAGAGAGGATTCTGATCCAAATGGGACAAGTGTACGGAGAGAACAGAAACACTACTACACAAGAATCCAAAAAGGGAAATAGATGACAGTTCATAAGATGATTTGAGTGAGTTCTTCATTCTTGATGTAACCCATTTTGTCTTACTGAAACATTCACGTTGTTAGCATCGTAACCTCATCCTGCACACCCCTTTACCATCCTGATTCGTGATGTACTTGACACAACAGTACCTTATTCTACAACAGGATATTGGTGAACAGCAAAAATGTTTCAAGTTACAATCAGGATATTGGTGGATGGAAGAAAAATTCCAAGTTACAATCAAGATATTGGTGGACAGAATAGAAATTTTGAGTTATGATTAGGGTATTGGTGGACGGAAAAGATGCTGGAAAACTAGCACATGTGTTAATATTCCCCCAAGATTTGAGATGTAAGTTCCAGAAGACAGTGCCTATATGAGTTTGTCAAAATATAGGTACCTGCAAGGGTGGAAGTGTAATGTGGGCTGTATTATGAGTTTTGTTCATCATGGGTTCAGACATCTGGGATTATTAGTTGTTCAAGACTTCCCCCTGACTCTCCTTTTTCCTTGTAGCTTTTTCTTTTATTGTTTCATCTTTGAAGTTGGTCACTTGTTATTAACAGATAGGAATGTTAAATAACAGGACTTTTTACATTACAAGTTGAATTTGACGGGTCGGATTCTTTTACTTACTTCAATTTGATTTTCAATGACGTCACAGCTGTTTACCACATCGTCAGATTTCCTTCCTCTTGTTATCATCACTTCACTCGCAAAACTTCATAGTCAGTGTTGTGATTTTTTGATGCCCACCCTCTCCACCCTTTCTTATTAGAAGAGCTTATGTTTATTGAGGTATTATATTGTTTCAGCTTTTTCAGGCAGTGTTATTTATTAAGAAATGTCTTTGGTTTATTTTCTTTTAAGAAGTTCAAAGATTGTATTTCTATTTTTTAAGTTTTTTATGTTTGTTTAAGTTATCATTCTTAGTTTGGTTCTTTCACGATACGTGTAGTGCTGTCCGCTGTCCACACCATGAGTTGTTAGGTTTTAGGATGATTGAAATTTACTGTCCCTTGGTTTCAGACCGATGGGCTTTTTTGCCACTCCTAACTATCAGTTCATTATACTTAGTTTTGTGAGTGTGACTGTATTTAAAACATTTCCTATTATTCTTGGTTACTGGTTTTTCTGATTACTCAACTGCTGGATTAAGTATACTATGGGTAGCTTTCTCTTTTATTGTTTCATCTCTATTATTCTTGGTTACTGGTTTTTCTGATTACTCAACTGCTGGATGGGCAATTGATACAAGGGGTTAGATAAAACCCCGCTCTCTCAAGAGCTTGTGCCAAGTTCCGATCCAGTGAAGGTAGAGAAATACACTCCAGCTTACAGTACCAGATTCAACCATATAGGCACCTTCTTTTGGATATCTCCCCCAGAATACACATTGTAGGTACTTTCTGGATTGAAACACACATGCAGGTGCTGATTTCCACAGTGCCTACAAATTTGAATTTATGGTGGTATTGAGAGGGACCTTAAATATGTATAACAATTTGATTGTAAAAAACCCACTGATATTATAAATGGTAAATATGTCAATGGATCAATGACATGTAAGAGTTATATCTAGGCATTTGAGGGTAATCTCTGAGGACTGGATCCGCCTTACACAACATGTATGCACTGTAGAGCCAAATTCACTCCCTTGGAGGTCATTGGTCTTCTATTTCATTTGGTCAGCAGCCACACTCTTTTTTTTTGGTCTAGAAAACTGTCCAGACGGTTGCAGGCATCATCTGAAGACTTTTTGAAATTTGTCTGAAATGGCTTTGAAATTTGTCTGAAATGACTTTGCAATTTCTCTGAAATGACTTTGAAAAATTATTGAAGTTGTGGTAGTCTCTAGCCTACCAGTGACTAGTAGCTGAGGGCTGTGAGACATGAAACGTGGTAATTGATTCACATGGTAATTGGTTCATCCCAGCAGAATTTGCCAATTTCTCCACTGGCAAATTTTTCACAGATGTTCAATGTCATGTCAATCATAACTCACATCACATTTCTTTCAGTGGAGAACCTTCCATGGAAGCCCCAGTTCAGTTATGCCAGTATTCACAGTACATTGAAAAACCCTTGATGGTTTTGGCATTGTGCAAAACAAAGTTGAAAAACTTGAATTCTTGATTTTTAAATATAGATGAAATCATCAAAAAACCCTTTTCATCCTCACTATTCAGTTCCATCATTGGGGTAAAACAGCACATGATATATATGAAGTATGAGTCAAAAATATATATAGCAGGGAATCACAGGTGACATGGAAAATATTCTTCTTGGTGTCTGATTAAAAAGAAATGGGTTTGAGGCAGAGAGGGGAGATGGATGAGTTAGAAAAAAAATCATTACTGACTATCATTAAATTCTGAAATCATCAGCAGATATGAGCAATCTGAGATATTGATCAATTTTCTGAAGATATGATCTTCAAATTGTGATCCTGGCTGTGATATGTGTCTGATAGAAAATATACACTCTCAAAAAGAAGGCATATTCTAAGATCTCCAGTGCCCCAAGCATCCTGTCAAGGGAATGATTTAGTTGAAATTGATTGTTTCAAATTTCATTGGCTCTCAATCATGCATTCAGAAGTGTTCAGTATTTTTGACTTCACACTTGTCTTGGGCTTTGGTTTTCCTATGATTGACTTCTTACTGGTATTGAGTTTTTGTTTCAGTATTTTTTATTTCAAAAAACAGGTCTCAGGTATCCCGGGGCTCTTGAAATATGTCTTTTGTTTTTAGCATGAACCCTTCATCTCAGCCTCTGAGCCCAGTCTTACCTTGAAGTCCCCATTTGCAAAATGAACATCCTACTAGGAATTTACAGTCCTTTCTTTCTTCAAGCTTTATGTTTTCCCATGGATAAGTCTTGGGGTCCTAGTGAATTCTCTTCAAATATTCACCCACACCAAGTTGGAAGATATTTGAATAAGATTGAATTTAATCAAGATATGCATGGCCACAATCAAAGATCACCAAGTTCTATAGCAAATCTTCATTCAAATCCAGGCATCTATGCTTCTGTCCCAAACTCAGTACAAACCTCTTCAATCCATTCAACTGACACAAGAAACAATAGGGCACCTAGTCTAAGTCTAGACTTAACCCTTGCTCCACCTGGATCAGTCTTGGGCTGTTCAGGAAAAGATGTCCAGAATTTGGATCTTTCCCTTGCTCAACCTGTAATTCTGAAACTGGAAAATTCACAGAATGTCCATGGTCCTAATTTACCAAAGGAATTATCAAGTGATAGGGCCCAAGATTTATTTAAGCTTTCATCTGAAAGGACAAGTACCAAGATAGGAGATAACCAAAAGCTCATCAATAATAGATCAACATATTTCTCACCCAAACGTTGCCATGGGGATATGGAAGGAGAAAGCTCCAATGCAGGTGGATCAAATCTTCCAAAGTTTCAAAAGACACAAATCAATCAAATGTCAAAGAATCTAGAAGCTTCAATACTGGATCATTTTTGGCAGAAGATAGGTGTGGGGGAACCCATCACATCTTCATCAACAGAGAATCATCTCTTAAACCAACTCCATCACTTTGGAAGAGAACTCTTGCTCAAAGAGGCCACTTTGCAAAACCAAATTGAAGCCTATTTCAAGAACATGGAAGATTTTTTTCTTCAGAAACTGAAAGCCCTGAAGATCTTGTTGGATGATAAAGTTCAAATATGGCAAGAGATGAACAACATTATAAACATATACTCAAAAATCACCTTAGGATTCTTTGCCTCTCTCAAGATTGTTTGTCAGAAAGATGTAGGAGAGCTGAAAGGATTATATGAGGATGGATGGATGTTCCTCTCACAATTGTTTGAAGATTGGAAAGATTCAAGTCTTGATTATATGGTTTCTCTACAATCAAGTTACATCAAAGCACTGTCATCTGACATTACAGTGTGTACATATAGACCAAAATATTCAATGCCAATGAAAGAGAATGGGGATCCCCCTATCTTAGTGTATTTCTCACTTTTTAAAAAAGGGTCAGAGGTAAAGAACTTTAGAAGATACCAGGAAAAATCCAATCTTAGTCTCTCGGACTTTGTCATGGCAATTGACACAGGACTGGATGGTCAAAAAGGGGATACAGAGACTGAAAAAACAATATCCACAGTGCCATTGAAAAATACTTTGCCTGTACAAAGAGGAAGAAAAGATGAAGTTGCAAGGACAATGGAAATTGGCAAGATGATCACAAACAACAGTTTGGGTCGGTACATAAATATATGGCTTGGAATACTTGAAAACAAAATGCAAGCAAGGTTTGACCAGAAAAATCTTCCTTCTGGAATCTTCTATGGTAACATCAGATCAGTGATCAATAGGATGAGATCACATATACTTCCTTTCTTTTTTGGAAGTCTCCACATCTTACATCCTGAAAGTCCTCCAGATAGAGGTGTGGATGGGGTACTCAGTGATGGGTATATATTTGTAATGGAATACTTCAAGGGTTGGGAAGCTCCAGATCTGGACACTGCTATTACACTGCCAGCACCAAAGATATCTCAGTATGAATACAACCCACAGGCTAGTGTCCTACTGAGATATCTTTTGAATCTTCTGCCGGATGGTTCTGGTAGAAAGTCAGTACATTTGCTCTGGGGTCTATGGAAAGCGTGGATCAAATGGGACCAATCAAGCTTCAAGAACAAGAAACAATTCACAAATTGCAAAACATTTTTTGATACTTTGAGAAAGGTTGCTAGTGAATGAATTGGTTGATCTCTATCCAACATGAGTCATTTGACCATCTTTTGTCACATATGCTTGTGGATTCCATACATTTTCAGACTGTGCTATTATCAATGGATAACTGAATGCCAACTATTTCTCTTGCTGATTTCAGCACTATACATACTCATTGTACATATGAATTTATATTTTGACCACTCTTATCAATTTTCTTCTTAGACAACATTGCAACCTTATTGTTCTTGTATCTTAGCCCTTGGATTTCTCTTTTCAGTGTTTTCCATGTTGATGTCTTGGCTCAAACTCTGATATTTGCGTGATGATCATCTAGTCTGATCCCTTTTCAACTTTCCTTCTTCTGTAATCTCTGGATTCCAGCATTATATACAACTTGCAAACTGGTCACTTTGATTATTCAACTGATTCTACATCACAAGACACCTCTGAAAAGATTGACTTGATGATGTGATTGAAACACAATGCATCAAGCTCCTCCAAAATCTTTCCCCATCAGCGATCAGCTCAGCTGATCAAAACTTTCATCATGTGTTACTGGACTTTTTTGCCAATTATAACATTTTGCTCTTGGTATTGAACAAAGAAAACCTGGCTTGTTGCATATTTTGCTCGATCATTCCCGTACGTTCAATATCAGCTTAGAATCATCAGCTGATGCGGAAATGTGATTGTAGCCCAACTCAGCGGACAACGTCAGCAAACATCATAAACTGTCGGACCTTTGAAGATTTCTCAGAACCGAAGGGAAGAAACGTAGTCCAATTCATTCACACAGCGTCAAACGCTTCTCTTACCGACATTCTTGACTTGAACCTTCATTTGGTCATACACCTGGTCATAGCAAATATAGCCATATTTCAATCAAGGTATGATATCTCTTTACGAGGCTATGACTTATAAGTAAGTTTCAACTTTCCATTGCTTCCGTGATGGAGATTGGAAGTTCAATTGCTTGAAAGTTGAAGTTGACATATGAATCTCCAAATAAACTCTGCCAAGTCCCACGCTGGCCCACATTTCCTCAGACGTCTTGCACGTTTTGAGCCTCGAGAAAAAGTGCCACGCTGTCTCTCGGAGGTGCTCCGGGAGCACCGGGACTCGGAGGTACTAAGTATTTTTGAACATCCCGAGTCAAGGATTTCAACTTCCACCGCGGAATATAAAATATGGCTCTCTAAAGCCTTTGATCATTCCAAATCATTGCCGTCGCCCTCATCGCTTTACCAAATTATTTTGTCTCGTCTCAACTTCAGCATCTTCGAACCTCAAACATGGTTTTCACCAAGCTCATCACTTTTGTTTTCGTCCTCTCTTCCATCAAGGCCATTATGGTAGCTGAGACAAATGTCATATCTCCTCGATCCGTGTCACCTATGGTCCATTTGATGCCGCGGGCTCTACCTCCCTGCCCCAAATTTGGTTTTTCTGCTGAGGTGCCTTCTGAAGCCACATTGAACGCAGCCATTGCAGAAGACGAAGCTTACGCAGCCAAATCATACGCTTGGGAGCCCAAGAGTTGCGCTCTCGGTGGACAAAATTGTGTAAAGTAAGCGCTGTGGCCGCATCTTGTAGATTTGATATATCGTACAATGCTAATCTTGGTCTTTCTCACAGGACGCCAAGCGTCGCGGGAGCGCGGATGAACATGGCGACAGTGGCCCCCATTACGCATACTTTTGAAATTCCTGATGAACAGGGTCAGTCGTCTGGTGGTAAGTCCAATGTTCGCAAATCAGACCATACGAGAAGAATCTCAGCTGATTCCTTCTGGCTGCGGTACAGCTGTGATTTATCTTATACCTAATGGGTATCCCACATTTCAGGTTTGAAACATTCATCACTCATGCTTGAATTTGTCGAAAGCCTTAGCCGGCCCAAGCCTTTCAATGTACTCGAACGCTGATTGCCTTACATTTCCAGTGGACGGCTCCTGGTGGAACTGTTAACTCGTACATGGCACACGGAACTGATTACATACTTGTGAGGGGTTGGGCACTGTCAGTCGAGTTTTGGGATGGTGTCACTCCTAAAATGGAGGCTCCAGGACAGGGTAACCCCGATATTACCTTTTGCTCGCAAATTCCCGACGGTGATAAAACTATCGTGTATAACCCAGACGCTCCTCACAACTCATGAAAGCCTTTTTGCACAAGCCTCTCAACCTTTAGAGTAATCGCATAAGTAAACGCACCAGAAATCGTTAGGTAGTTTTTATAGAACAGAGGATTTGTATGTGTACGGCTGGTCCAAATCAACAATGACATGATTGACTTTCCTCAAACTACACCGCTATCGTCCCTATTCAGATTGATCTATCATGAGTACTCGAATCATGATTCTGTACTTACGCAGCTAAATTCTTACATATCCTTATGCAGCTTGTGGTGTCATTCAAACAAATGGTCAATTCATTCATTTCTACATAGTGCAAGACTTCTTACAAACTGATAGAAGATGGATCCCAAGTCTTGAACCACACTGTCAGCATGAATTCTGTTCCTGCAAGAAAAGACCACACATCATGTCTCACTCCCCTTGAAATAGGGGTTCTCATCGTGAAATGTAAGTGTAGCATTAGAATTTAGGAGGGCTATGAGCTCTCACATATCCAGCTGATTGCCATAGGTACCCAGCTCTTGAACAAACCATGCTTCCTAATTGTGAGCAGTTGTCGTTGTCTGATTCAGAGTCATATTGTTTGTTTTTGACTATTGGGCTGCGACAGACCCATCATTTGCTTTATAGCAGGCCAAGACTTTGATGATGGTAGATATATGTCTGCCTTGTGTCTTTGTATATGATGTACATGTAAGGCTCATCGAGATATTTGAATTTTGATCCCAGACCCAGACTAAATATTGACCATCTGAACCAACAGCGTTCGAGCGAGCATCCAAGTCTCTTCGAATTTCTTGATATCAAATAGAGACGATTCATAGCATTCTCCAGCGAAGCTTCTCAGCGTTTACACTGTTGAAGATACAACCCACTAGTTCAACTCATATCCTGACGAAGGATTGAGTGAGATGCCATCCTCTAGTCGCACGACTCAGCTTGCACTTTGGCGCGAGATTGTCTCTAAACGCCACGCGGGGACTACGCCAGTAAACCGACATCTCGACTTCATCCGAAGGCGTTTCGATGAACTAGAATCGAATGGCTTTATCTGGTCAAAGGAATCGATCCTTGGTATCTTCCTTCAAATCGGTCTGTCAGAAAGTTCACATGGCCCTTTCTCATCTGTCGACAAATTACTCGATTCTCGCATTCTTCAAGGACTTGAGACTTCATCTAGCGAAGTTGAAGAGGTCATCCGAAACGAGGAATTCCGACATAAATCTCATCGTGTTGGCCTCATGGATCTACCGGTCGAAGTTTTTAACAACATAGTCGAACACCTTGATTGTATGGCCAAGCTCGAAGCTGAGGAGATTGAGGAGAAAAGAGAAGAGGGCCAGGTGATGATCTATGGTTCAGCTGGCCGGAAGCCATACTGGACCTACTTGCACCAACACCCGCCAATCTTGAATACCATCCAGAACTTTTCACTTATTTCTCGTGAGGTATATCAACTCTGTCGCCCATGGTTATGACGAGTAAGTGGTCTCAAATCGTACTTGGGGTTCAGGAAGCCTTACTGATCAAGATCAATAACTCAATCCGATCCCCAGAACTTACAATTTCCTACTTCTCTTCCGGCACCGATTGATCTATGGACCAACGATATTCTCCTCAGACATGGCTCCTATGTTCAGTCTCTATCGCTCATGCTCTCCCAAAACTGTAGCGTACCTCTTGGTGGTCCTGTAGACTATGATCCCTTCTACGATAACCTTATAACCGACTTCCAAGATGACCCTCCTATAAAATGGATCTCTCCAAAGAATATTAGAGACCTGATAGATCGGTGCCCTAACCTTTCTACGCTAAGGTTTCATTTTGACTATGATGAACCATTTGAAGATGAGGGTAGAAGAGCAGCCTTTATGATAGACCTAGTGCCGCTGTTAGCAAGTCTCAAACAACTTCGACATCTGACATTGGAGGATGACTATGCAAGCACTATCGAGAATGAAGTCACATCAAAAGTTATTCAGAGTCTACCTTTGCTCGAGTCCTTTACATGTACTGGCCATTCAACCTCCGATGATGATAGAAAACTTGACAATGCGTCTTTTGGATTCAATCTATCAAAACTAAAATCGTTATCACGATTGAATTTATGTCGAATAGATATACATGATAACTGGTGTCTTTACAATTGGCCCAGGACCATCACCGAGCTTACAATTCACGATTGTTGGCGTCTATTACCAAGTACAGCACATGGGATCATTCAACACATTACACCTCACCTAAGAAAGCTTGACATCTCCTTCTATTACGCAGTAGGAGATGACATCGGGGCAGTTGATCCTGCCTGGAATCCGCAAATACGTTTCTCTCTTCCGGTTCTAGCCGACTTGAAGATTTCTCCTTTGAACGCGACCCTACTGGACAGCTTTCAAAACTGCCTTTCTATGAGTTGTCTTCAAGGGACGTACAAGTCACTAGAGCATTGTCAGTCGCTAAACAAGATTCTGTCAAAAGCTCCTTGGCCTCAGCTCAAGACACTGGTTGTCAGACCACATAGTGAATATCTGAGTCCAACTGAATTTGCTCATCAATATCAAGAAATTGAGGATCAATTGGTTCTATTGGAGAAGTATTGTGAACAAGGCAAAATTGAAGCACTCATTCTCCGGCGTACCGAGAGAGATTGGTGAGGCTGGAATGATGTGAGTAGATTTCAGGTTTTGTTCAAAATGAGAGGTTCTGATCTTTTCCAATATAAAATTGACCACTTTTGTCTATATTTCGACCTGGCCTGACATTTCTAACACTTGAGTTCTCTTTCTTTTCTTATATCCAAACCGTGTAAAAGAACAACTACTAGATCAATTTTTACGGCCTTGCTTATGTATTCTCTATATATTGTCTTTGTACTGTTCTAACTGAAGATAATCCTTAGTATCTTTCTTCAACTCGTTCTTTCCGGAAGTCTACATGGCCCTTTTGTTCTCTAAGGATTGATGATGACACAAGCGACCTGCTTTCCAGAGGGTGCCACTCATTGAAACATGTTTCAAGCATGTTGAAGGTCCCTGGGCCTATCCTGGCTGACTTCAAAGAATTCATTAGGGAGGTTCAAGTTAGGATATTCTTGTGTAAAATCTTTACAAAATGGACAATTTTTTGAAATTTTATGGTGTTTTTTTTCTGCATATATATGGTTGATAGCACTTGAGACACCTAAAAATTTGTGCCAAATTTTACACGTTTGTGGTAAATTTTACAGTCTTGGACCAGTTGTTGTAGTGTAAAAATGCCATGAAAATCTTAACTTGAAACCCCCTATTGTCCAAGAATACTAACCAACACTACCACCAACACACCTTGCTTCCTGAACCCAACCTATTCCTAAAAACCAATGAATGACCTACCATTCTACTTCAGGAATGCAGTGGTGCACAAATCCAGGGTAGGCTGTCACACAGCCATAGAAGGCTGGGCTAGAATGAAATTAGCAGGATACATCTCAGGAATGGCCAAGTTTATAAAGTTATAAGAGCATCCCCAGCTGTGCCGTAAATTGGTAACGTACAGAGGGTTGCACAGATTGTTTAGGGAACCATTTGAGGTATGAAATTTGAGGCATGTACAGCTGTGGTCCATTTATCCTTCCGATTTTTCTTTCTTTCTGGAAAAGGCTATGCCCTCAATAGGTCTTTGACCTGTCAAGGACATAACTGTACGGGCTACAGGCCCTCTCCCAACCGGAGGTTCAAGAGAGGGCCAGTTTTGAGGAAATCCATCTTCTTTCTGGCAATTTTGTGATGAGGAGTCTATTTACTCAAAGACCTTATCAAAAACAGAACATGAAATTGGAATCCCTTAGAAAGAAGTGAGCATGGAGAGCCATAGTCTCCCCAGGGGGGTATGTCTCTCCTGGAAAAAGGGAGGGTGGGATGGACAAAAATTATTCTTAATAGGAGATGTTAATTTCAGTTAAGAAAAATTTGCAAACAGATTCAGGATAGGGTGTGACAGATTTACAAAAATTTAAAATGGAAGAGACGGACAAGCGGATAGGAGGAAGAGTTGGTAGTGAACTCCATTCTTAAGTATAACTTGAGAATTCATATCTGTGGTTATACTTCCACCAGTGACGCAAAGATGACCGTAGGCTGTTTGCTTACTAAAACTGCCAGAACTCCGTATAGACCCAAAAGAGGACTGTGGGTTAAGTCTGTCTCTTCCTACCTGATTTTGTTCATCACTCATACTGAGGTACGTCGTCATGGACTCGCTTTACACTTTGTGCCTTGTGAAAAGACTGATTCCCTACAGTTTGGCTAGTAGCATAATTTGGGAGCAGTTTTATGGCTTAGATGATTATAGAGGCGCATGATTTGTGGAGAGTCTAATTGTACAAGTCAGAGTTTATGAGAGAAGTGAGGTACAGGAGGATTTAAGGTGCAAGTAGAAAAATACCATATTTTGCCTATTTTGACTTGCACGTAGAGAATTGCCCAAGCTAAATATGTTTTTGGGTGTAACAGCTGTGAATAAAGATACCTCAAATCTATGTATGGCACAGTTTACGGCACACAGCTGGGGATGCTCTAACAACGTACCTCAGACAAATTTCTAGCTTAACACATTGAATATCAGACAATGAAATCTACATTTTGGGCTAGTGATTCTGGCCCAACAACAGACAAAAGTCCATCAAAACCACTGAGCTTAGTGACAATCAAAAAGTATTTGGATGGGACCTGTGCAACACAGAGCATGTCCAATGGCAGATCCAGAAGTGATGAAAACACTTCTAGTGAACATGATTCAAAATGAAGAGTAGAAGGCATCAGTTAGGCAGTTGTTTGAACTCCTGCAGGAAACTCACAAAAGCTCCAACACTCACTAGTAAATCAGAACAGTAGCACTTGTTGGTTTCTGGGAAATGGCCTGACTTGGCAATTCTTTGGTTGTGTGTAATGACATGCAAAAGAATTATGAGAGATGTCACATCACTATTGTACTACCTTTATCTTTCTTCTCTCGTCCAACAATTTCTTTTGCACTGAGAATTGCCTTGGACAAAATCTCGGACAGTTTCTGTCCAAGGTTTGTAATTTGACAATACCTCGGATTGAAAAATTGAAGGTAAATATGTTGGCAGTGAGGCTTACCGGGCTTTCTGTCCTGTCTTGAACTGTCCCAATGAGCTAGGAGATTTGTGCTTGAAGAAGGAGCACACACAACCTTGAAGCCACAATATTTGCACAGATAAGCAGTTGTTGGTTTGCCGTTTTTTCTACATAATTTGAAAGGGTTCAATCAGTTCAATAGCTTGTTTGTCAAAGAGAGAATACCAATGAAAAATAACAACAAGGATGACAAAATAGAAATGAAATGAAAAATAGAAGTCGCTTACATCAATTACTGTGGTCATTTCATCATAGTAATTGCGGACGGGATCAAAGGGATCATGTTCCTTTGTCTTAGCCTTATTGTCAGCCCTGAGCCCTGTGTACAGGACCACAGGCTAACAAACACACATGTAAATACATGAAATACATATCTAAATATATGTAACTTGTTTAAAACCATAAAGATTACATCTCATGGCTCAGTATCAAGAGTCACTTAAGTAAGAAGACTTACTATGACTTAAATAAGTAATAGTAAACCTAACCCAAACCTAACCCAAAGAAGAAGTAAACCTAAGTGACAACCACAAGTTGACACCTATGTCTAGGATATATAAGC
This sequence comes from Melampsora larici-populina 98AG31, assembly GCF_000204055.1. Lineage (NCBI taxonomy): Eukaryota > Fungi > Basidiomycota > Pucciniomycetes > Pucciniales > Melampsoraceae > Melampsora > Melampsora laricis-populina. The sequence continues at coordinate 2,286,467 of NW_006768767.1, forward strand.
CCCTCTTCTTCTCACTCTGGAAGAAGAACCAACTTCATATCATTACACAACTCATCATCACAATTTACTTGATTCTTCACCAAGAATATTTAGTAAAGTGATATTGCTGTACTTTGATTGTCATAGTTCTTTTCTATCTTTGTTCAGGTTATTGTAAAACCTCAAGTGGTGCTCTGAGCTGGTGGGATTAATAGCTAGCAGAACAAGCTTGGAATTTACAAAGGGTTCCTCTTCAAAAGAGTCTAAAGTACCCAGCGGCACCTCTGAATCCTCAGAGGCTAAAGCACTGCAGGCTCCAGAGTTGGAAGATCAACCAGAGCTCCAAGTAAGATCCTTAGAGGGATTACTCAGCCATCTCACTGGCTATAAATCCTCTCCTCAGAGGTCAACTAACCGTAGTCTTCACTTGGGTGTACCAAGTGAAGACTTCATCTTTGTCTACTCTTTGCCTTTTTTTAGTGAAGAGTCAGCCCAACAGTTGCTGACTCCTCACACTTATCATTTTCCGCATTGAAGTCCTGTGTCAAGTCAACATTGACTTTTAAACCTTGACTGCTTGCCTCAGGTTTGCTGGCTTTCTGTTTTGACTGATCTGTGCTTTTCTTATTGGACAATTTGTGGGTTTTTTTGCCCTTATTGTAAGGCGGTTGGGAGTTCAAGTGTTCCAAAGAAGCATCATCCATTGTCATTTTGATGCGCTTGTGTTTGGAGGAGGGTTGGTACACACTGACAGAGGTATTCAATACATCATCCTCATCTTGGCGTTGGATTGCACAACAAGAATCAGAAGGGGAGGCAATAAGGTGGGACTGCTTTCTAACTGGGGACGGGCGGGTACTACGACAAACATTTGAGCAAGATTTGACTGGGGTAGATGAAGAAGACATGTGTAATTTTGATGATATGGATGATGATAGCAAGTGATTGGGGCAGATAGAACTATGGGAAGTGCAAAAGAGGAAAAATGTTAATGATTATAATAATAAAAGGAAATAATAAAAGATTGGAATGGGCACACAATGTCGAGATCATAGCTTCTAGATCCTCCATATAAAGCCTCTTGAAACTGTGACACATTGCCATAGCCACATCCCTAGATCAAGACACAATGGGTCAGTGAGGCAAAGTACAAAGGGTGCAGATTAGGTAGAAAAAGATCAAACAGAAACTAGTATGTGATGTACCTTACCAATCTGGCAGAACCAATGTCTGGATATGGGGTTGGCTGCGTGGTTTGAGGGTGTGTGCTGAGTCTAGGCTGTTGGGCTGTGCTGGTCAAAGGGTGTGAGGGTGTGAGGATGGGCAAAGGGCGCGAACAGGGTGGAATAGTACAGGTACTGTATTGGTATCATACCTCAAATCCCGGTACTGGCTGGTCCGATACTGGTATCGTATCGCCGGGTCAGGTACAATACCGAGTACAGTACCTTAACAAAACTGAGCTCTCGGGTCATTCAGTACCGTACATGTCGCTCAAGATGGGCACCGGTCGATATCCGGCGTCTCTAGCCTCATCCGAATACCAAACCGGCGGATATTTAATCTATCCGTACCAATCGGAGAACATCCGATTGGTTTTTTTTAAAATAATCCTCCATCCGACAACCGAACCGGCTATCCGCCGGTTATCCGGCCGCTATAGCCGAAAAAGGCCTGTTCTCGTTTTTTTTTTTGAAATTTGTGTTCAAGCCCATCATCCATCGGCAAGTCAACTCTGTCTTTACCTTCCCCACCTCCTCGAATCATTCCATCACACTCTTATCCCGCTCAATCCACAAGATTCCACCATTCACGTGGTTTATATCTATTTTAAGATGTCTCAAGCCCCAAGCAGTGCATCTGGGGCAAATACTGATGGCACCTCCCAACCCGAACACTCCAATCTGACGGAAGATACCTCAACTACCACTCGGCCAGCAAGTTACGTCTGGAAATACTTTAAAAAGCTTCAAGATCAAGAAATCAATCAGTGTCGATTTGTCATGGCCAACGGAAACGAATGTGGCAAGCAATTGTCTCGTGATAAGAAAGGTAGTACTACCTCGATGAAAAACCACCTCGAAACCAAGCACGGTGTCCGTGATGGCAATCACAAACAAGGAAATATCCTAGCTGCTTTCAAGAAGGTTAAGACTGGTCATTTGGTGAGTGGTACTGTTTTTGTCTTTTATTCAATTCTATTTTGACTTCTTTTCTTTTCTTTCATTTCCACTTCAACAACTTTTAATTATATCCAATCATTTAATTCTTTATTCGCTTTTCCTCGTTTTATCTTTCATATTATAATCTTTTATCATTCATAAATCTTTTATCTTATTATATTCTCAACATTCAATATCAGAACACACTCAACCTTACCAGCGTGAAGACTAGTATCTGTTACTTTATAGCCGATAACGATCTTGCTTTTTCTATTATCGAGAAACTATCTTTTCAACGCCTTTTATCGCTTTGTAATCCTCATGTTATGCTAGTCAAACGTAACGCTATTGCTAGACACATGCGCAGGTTATATTATCTATACGAAGATCATATCAAGAAGCTTTACTTGGGACCGGCCAAATCGATTGCGATCACTCAAGATGTGTGGACATCACCAAATAATGTTGCATTTATGTCCCTTACTTGTCACTTTATAACCGAAAACTGGGATCTCATGGACATTACACTTGGTATTGCTGAAATCAAAGGTGAGATTTTTTTTTTGATCATTTTTTCCTTCTTTCATAACGTATCAACTGATACTAATCTTTCCGAATGTACAGGTCCACACAACGCTGACAACTTTGCTACGTTGATTGTTGAATATCTCACTAAGTACTGTCTAAAGGATAAGCTCTGCGCAATGACTGCCGACAATGTTGGTACCAATGCGGCTATCGGTCGAGTCATCGGACAAACGGATGGTATTAATTTTGATCACCAGGCCCAAGTTCATGGCTGTGTTGCGCATGTGATCAATCTCGCGGCCAAAGACGGACTCAAAGTCTTTGGTCAACTCATTGAATCGGAAGAAGACAAAGAAGAGTCGTCAAATCAGATGGCTCTTCACAATCTTGTGGACCCTCCCGATGTTGCTCAAGTTAATCTGAAGACAATCTATTCTCAATGTCACGGTCTTGTTACATCCACCCGATCCAGCCCTCAACGTGGTTCTCATTTTTCCAGCATAGTCAAAATGAGACGTGAAATTGCCAACTTGATGAATCCAGAACCCTCTCAACCTTCAAGCGCCTCGAATGCTCCCAATTCCGAGGATCCTGCCGATACCGACGCTCTCAACTATCTATTAGAAGATCCAACCATAGATAAAGTTGAATCCGCTCGTTCAAAACGACCTGTCGACACGGCAACTCGGCTGATTGTGGATGTTCCCACTCGTTGGAACTCTTCATATCATATGTTTCGAAGGCTCCTCCGTCTACGAGAAGCGTGCGACGAGTTCTGTAAGGGTAAAGATTTCAAGAAGTATTCCCTCTTACCAATTGAGTGGAATTACGTCAAGCAAATGTGCGATTTTTTGGAGCCCCTCAGCGAAGCAACCAAAATCCTTTGCAAGTCAAAGTTCCCGACTATGCATCAAGTTGTGCCTATGTATGTTGTAGTCTTACAAGGACTAAAATCTGTAAGTTCAATTTATAATCTTTTCATGCTCACAACCCAATTTGTTAATGTGAAATGATGTGCTTATAGGTAGCTCAAAAATACAATCATGATCAATTAATTCCTGCTTCACTATCCATGATATCTAAGCTTGAAGAGTACTTCAAGAAGGTGCTTACAAAACCTGCACCAGTCTGTGCTACTATTCTTGACCCACGCCTCAAGTTGAACTATTTTCATGTAAGTTTGTCTCAGCACTTTTTAATCTAATGTGGTACTAATCAGTGTATGTATTTCTCATTTACAAAAAGGATCGAGCCTTTTTTTTAATCAATATGACCTCGTCACTTCAGACATCAGATACATCTTTGAACAGGAGGTGTTGAACTTTGAGGTCGATATACCAATACCACCTCCAAATACCACCAGAAAATCGACTAGTGCAACATCAACTTCCCAGTACTTTGAAGATGCAATTTTCGGAGCCCAAGATGTTCAACATGATCATTCAATTAACAACGAGATCAATCAGTACCTACCTTACAAGTTAGAAGCTCGCGACACCAAGGTGTTAGAGTTTCGGAAAAAAAGAGTGGACATTTATCCAGGATTGGCCAGAATGGCGATGTATTTCCTGGCGATTCCAGCAACTAGCTGTCCTTCAGAAGGGGTTTTTAACAAAACCAAAAGAATTCTGGGCCCTCAGCGTACTAATCTATCTTGTTTACATGTGGAGGCGCTTTTATGTGTTAAAGATTGGTACCAGGTGTTTGGTCCTTTGAAATTGACTAGTGAAGAAGTGGAGGATAGTGATTAATTTTTTTAACTACTTTTTTTTTTCTCTTATCCTCTTTTCAATGTTTGTTATCTACAATTATACATTAATACACGCCTTACACGCCTATACATTTCAGACAAATATAAAGGGTATATTCGTCGGATATCCGACGGATATCCAGTTTTTCCTCCTACTCATCCGACTTCCGAACCGGCCGGAGTATCCGGCCGCCGGTTGGCTTGAGAGGCCTTTCCAACAACCGCTCCCGACGGAGCATCCGTCGGAGATCCGGCCAAAAACCGGGGCCGGTGCCCATCTTGACATGTTGCCCAGGTACGGTACCGAAGAAATTGTCAATTTTTAGTTTGTATGCAAGCAACAGAATAATAGTTTTCCGAAGGAGGCACGACGTAGGTGGACGTTGTCCATGACTACGAGTAATGTATTTTAAAAAAGACTTTAAATTATAATCCATTTCTTTGTTCATAATGTAGTCAGAACGCAATAGTTCAGACTTACTTTCATCTAAACCAGACCAGTCAATAAGACCAGGGTCTGACCTGAATAGTTATTTGATTTCGAACCTACGGTATCAATCCAATTATTAAATGAACAAAAAGGATTATATATCATGATGATGCTGCTAAGAAGTAGATCACTCTACTCCTTACCCGCTTATCATTTTATATTTCCTATTATCCAGAAATTATCAAAGTTTTTAAATTCGATTAGAAATTAGCATCTTGTTATAACAATCAATTTACAAAACTTATCTAGAACTTATCTACGATTCCAATTATCTTTTTGAAAACCATCCCTCCCACCCTAGCAATAAAGATAAAATCGAGATACCAAATTACGAAGAATTAGGTGTCGTAGATTGGTATATTAAAACTCAACCATAATTCTTGATTCTTATATTGAATCAGAAATTTGGTCATCCCTCTAGTGTGTTCTTAGACCCCTAATCCAATTACCTAAAGTCTTATAAGGAATCTTTATGATTATTAATGATAATATTATATTATTGTCAAATAATATACTAGAAGTTTAGCTCATAATTATTCTTCAGCTCAGTAAAGCTGGTAAAATAATTATAACTATACTTTATTCCTAATACTCTTCAAGTTATCGGAAATCTCGATATCTTAGAAGCTACGACTTATAGAAATTGGTCATTTCCGAATTCTTATATGTTTTATAAAACATTCTAAAGAATACGGGGGTTTTTAAGTCAAACCCGAACACTGGTAATCCGGGACGTAATAGTCGGGATTACCTAGAGAAGATCCTAAGATTAAATCTTGAATTTTCAACTTTGAATCCCTCGACTTCATCAGAGTCTAGACTGCCAGTCCTCCCAGCGATATCGATTCTCATTGTTCAATCGCACCAATAAACCACAAAACCCCCCCTGATGCCTCAAAAACGGCCGCCTGACACAGGCGAAGGTGATCCGAACACCCACCCCCCCAAAAATCCGACGATCCTACGATCAAACGAATCGGACTCTCTGATGTGCGACCTTAGATCGCTCCCGCTGAATAACTCTCACACAAACAATGGTCTCATTCAAATCATGATTAAAATGATGAACGGCTTCAAAAATACAATTAAAGAACTTAACAACACTATCAAGGAGCTTAGAGACGAAATCAACATGCTCAAACGCGATCACGTCAATCCGAACTCCCAAATTGACCCCTCTCCCCAGTCATCAACAAACTCGGACCCCCGCAGAACCAACGTATGGACAAACCCTTACCCGAATAAACCAGCCAAATCAATGCCAAAACCACCACCAAAGAACAGCGAAATCAATAAATTCAGAACGGCAACGCTTATCATACATAAGGTACAAGGTAAAGAACCTTTCAAAGATATGGCCAACTCGGAGATAGTCCACCACGTGAACAAAGCACTCAGAACTCTAGATGCTCAAGTCGACGGTCAGATAGTCAAAATTCGAGGTGCAATGCTGATGAAATCAGGCGACGTACTCATGAACATGGACAATAGACTCATCAAGAACTGGTTATTAGAAAACAAACACCAATGGACAAGACTAGCGCACAAGGACTTTGAAACAAACCAGACCCGGTACCCCATCCTATTCAATTTTGGACCAGCCTACCTCGATGTTGAAAGCGAAGATTTCCCAGACCAGATCAGCCAAGAAAACGACTTCCCCCGCGAATCCATCCACTCCATCAGATGGCTCAGGAACCCAAACGACAAAAGGAAAAAACATGGAACGATCATTATCAACTTTCTTGACAAGACGCTAGCACAGAATATTGAAAAAGGCGGACTGTTCGCAGATTGTAATAGACTCAACAGTAAACACTATGTACAAGGACCAACTATGTGTTTCAATTGCTTAGATCTTAATCACACACATTCCTCATGCAATAATGACACTAACTGTGCTAACTGTGGTGACCCACACAACACCAGAGATTGCGCTAACAACGACACCGCACAAGTATGTGCCAGATGTGTAGGTTATGACGCTAAGAAATCAAAAGATAAGATTGACAGATACCTTCCCAAATATAACCATTCTCCTAAAAGCGTCCACTGCCCCCTTCGTAAGACGACCTTCAAGATAACCCAAACTCATACCCCAAATGAGTCATAACACCCGAAATCGAACCCCAAACCTACCACCTCAAACACCTGATACAGAGTTTCTAGAAGAAACCTTTTCCCAAGATTCAATTCCACAGGACAAAGACCCTAATTTTCAAAAATTTTCATTATTTCATTTTAACTGTCAGAAATCACTAACCACCACCCTTGAAGCGCTCACCATGACCCAGTTCACCATCTTAGCTTTACAGGAACCATGGTTCAACACCCACAGTCTAGCATTCCCACACCATGAAGCATGGAACACCATCTCAGCATACGATTACCACCCGAAATCCCGGGAGGAAAGACCCAGGGTTGTCCTCTACATCTCAAAACGAATCCACCGCTCCCAAATAACCATTCTACCCAGCCTATCCGACATCATCCTAGGAGTCGACATCAAAAACCCAACGACGCATACTCCTGCCATAAGAATAATCACATGGTACAACCCACCTAACGCCGCCCGTGGATTAGTAACTTTAGAAAGCTGGCTAAGGATACACCACAATCGAAGAATACCAACCCTCATCTCATCAGACTCAAATCTTCACCATAAGACCTGGAACCCACCTACCTACCACCGAACAGACACGCAAGCAAAGAAACTCGTAGCCCTTCTCAGCTCCAAAGGATTCAAGTTATCCTCACCTAAAGGCGCGACCACAAGATTCTCCAGAGGCACCCAAGATACCACTATCGACCTCATATGGTCTAGCTGGAACCTCCTGGAAAAAGTCCTGACAAGTGTCGTAATAACAAATGGTATAGCATCTGATCACTTCCCAGTAACTATTTCCCTAAATCTACTTTTAACCCCCCCGGTTAAAACACACATCGCTATCAAACACACTGACCTGAACGTAGAAAGCTTCCATGAGAATATTCATAATCAACTCACAGCCCTCCCACGAGCATACCTGTCTAAGGACGAAATAGACCAGGGCGCGGCCAAACTGGCGCAGATCATCCTCAAAGCGTCGCAGGACCAAGGTAAAAAGGTAAAAACTAACGTAAAGAAATACAAATGTTGGTGGAATAAGGAGCTACTGAACCCGATTATCAAGAACCAAAACCGTGCCCGTAGATGGTGGAAACAGACGGAATCACCAGAAGCTCATAGATGCTACGAAGAGTGGCAGCAATACCTCAAACAACAAATCCTGAAAGCTAAAACTGAACACTGGAAAAGCTTCTTAGCAAACAGCACAGGTAACGATACATTCAGAGCTTATAAGTATACCAAAGCCACTTCCTCGAGCAAAGTAGCCCCCCTCTTACGCCAAGACGGATCCACAGCCACTGACATACAGGAACAAGCTGATCTATTATTTAAAGGCACCTCCATAGCGCACCTGGAGGCAGATCTATCGGACATCCCACCCGGTTTTTTCACACGTAACGAGTCTCCCCCCTACACGTTCCCCACGCTCGAACCACACGAGCTATCAAAAATCGTGGAGAAGACACCGAACAAAAAGGCAAGAGGAGGAGATAACGTCTCGAACGAACTCATAAAACTAGCCCTCCCAGCGATCACGCCTGCAGTCTGTAAACTCTTCAACGCCTGCTTCCAACACGGTCACTTCCCAGTAGACTGGAGAACAGCGGTGACCATCATCATGCGAAAGGCAGGTAAAGACAATTACTCTGACCCAAACGCATACCGCCCAATTGCTCTATTGAGCTGTCTAGGTAAGATCTTCAAGAAAATCATCACAAGCCGCATTACTTTCTGGGCGGAATCTTTCAACATCCTTTCTCCCAACCATATGGGAGGTAGAAAACAGCATAGCACCAAAGACGCCCTACTCATCCTTACATCCTGGATCAAAGAGAAATGGAGAAAGCAGGAATCCGTATCAGCACTCCTCTTAGATGTCAAATCAGCATACCCATCAGTACACAGCAAACGATTGGAACACATACTTCACAAACACAACTGCCCACCTTATTTACTTCAAGTAGTCAAAGGCTTTCTAACTGACAGGTCCACTAACTTACGTATACAAGACTACCTCTCGGAAGATTTCCAAATTGAAGATGGCCTCCCCCAAGGATCACCCCTCTTGGTTATCCTATACATAATCTACAACTCAGAACTCCTCGGGAAAACACCCTCATCGCCAACCAAAGACAGCATTTCTATAGGCTTCATCGACGACGTAATATACCTGGTGGCCTCCAAAGATCTAGAGAACAATATGACCCTCCTAAAAAGTTATGCTGATAGCTCACTGGAGTGGGCGACAAGACACGGCGCAATCTTCGATAAGAAAAAAGCCCAACTGATTCATTTCACTAACAAACGTAACCCAGCTCTTCCCTCATTCCAGTTTGGAAACATCAGGATCCAACCAAAAAAGGAGGTAAAGTGGCTAGGCCTTTGGCTCGACCCAAAACTATCCTTCAACAGTCATCTAAACCATGTCAAGAAGAATGGTGAATTCACTCTACACCAACTGAGGAGGTTAAACAAATGTTACTCCGGTTTGGCCACAAAAGAAATAATTATGCTAATCAAATCCGTCCTAATCCCCAAGGTACTGTATGGTAGTATAGCATGGCTGACCCAAAAAACTAGCAGTAAAGCAACTAAGATACTCGAATCAATCCAGAACAGCGCCAACCGCATAGCAATTGGAGCTTTCAGAGGCACTTCAACAGAGATGATCAATCACGATTGTTACCAAGTACCTTTTACCTGGACAGCAGCAAAAAGACACCACAACTTCATCCTTAAGCGGTTGACAGCCCCACCCCATCACCCGTCAAGGACCTTCATCGCCCACGAATTAAATTTCCTTCCCAAAACCCACTTAGGCCCGGTACAGAACATTCTGAAGTTTCAATCAGTCAAGCCACTAACCGTCGAAAACACGGAAACTATCTTCCCCCACCCGATCGCACCTTGGGTAGGACAAATAGGGGAAGTTTTCAACATGGAACTGATTAAAGAGGAAGCTACAAAAATTATCCCTCGACAAATCGAGGAAGAAGAACAAAATCGGAAAGCACTTGTTATCTTCACAGATGGGTCGGTTAAACAAGAGGGTGCTGGAGCGGCAGCTGTATCTGTAGATATCAGCAGCGCCCAAGCCGTAAATTACGCTAACAATTTTTCAAACCATGAGGCTGAATTATTAGGGATCCTCCTAGCAGCTGAATTAGCAATCAAAGCCTGCAAGCCCCAACGAACACGCCCGAGAAACCTGGCCATATTCAGTGACAACCGAGGTGCAATAAGTCTAGAAAGTGATACGCCAAAACCAACCTCAGGTCAACACCTTCAGATACAAATACGCACGACACTAAAACGCCTACCGGAAAACATGGAAATCCGATTTTACTGGACCCCAGGCCACCAAGGTGTTGAACTCAACGAACTAGCGGACGAACTGGCGGGAAAGACAGCTGATGAACAGATCAACCCTATGGACCTACCAACCAGTTTAGGCAGCCTCAAAAAACGAACAAAAGAAACCTTTAATGTCAAAGACTACCCTTTCAAACCAGGTAACAAAGAGTATAAAACGAAACCAAAAATAGTCGCGGAAAGCCTAGCAAGCCTTGAAAAAGGAAGCACAGCAGCCATCTTTCAACTCAGGGCAGGCTTTAGCCCACTCAATGCCCACCTCCACAAAAGAAAACTAACCTCCAACTCACTCTGTGACACCTGTGGCATAGAGGAAAATACTCACCATTTTCTTTTATACTGTAGACGTTTCTCCAAATTACGAAAACAGATGCGAACCAAACTACGAGAAGAAAAGATCAAAGTCGACTGGAACAGCTCCATAAAACTTCTCGACACACCTAAGGCATTTCCTATCCTAGCAAATTTCATTCTAAAGACTAAACGTTTCACACATTTTCACTCCTACATACAGGACTCAGACCAAGGGAAACAGCCGCGAGTCGAAGGAGATAGTAACCGAAGATAGTGTTTATGGTACTTCCTCAACAATATTCGTCATTTTCAGAACACAAAGTTCTAAGAAGCATCAAGCTACTAGCATGGAATTGCTCAATCCCCAAAAGGGTTTGTTCGTGGTAACACGCGAGGCAATATCCCCCCCCCAAAAAAAAAGGACCTTAAAACTCAACCGGTAAACGCAAGAATCTCGGTACGGCTGTCACTGGATTCCACGCTCACGCAACTCCTCTTCTCCCCCGTGACTCCGGTTGACGCTAGGATAGGGGGTTGAGGAGGGGATCTCAAACACCTGCTCAGCGCTGTGGCCGCCACAAGTAATCCTTCCCTTTCATAGCTCACACACAAACTTGCACGGATAAATCCAGAAACTCGGTACGACTGTCACTGTACTCCATGCTTTGGCAACTCCCCTTCTCCCCCGTGACTCCGGTTGACGCTAGGATAGGGGGTATCAAACATCTGCTCAGCTCTGTGGAGGTACCCACAAGAAGTCTGAGACTATATGACTCTATACTTAAACTGAATTCCTAGCGGGCGTGCATTGCACAAAGGTTTTTATAGAGGTTCATCGCTTCCTTCGGGTGTGCTAAAAGCATAAAGATGAATTTAAAAAAAAAAAAGACGAAAAAAAAAAAGTAGTAAACAAAACACTATCTACAGGCAAAAATCTTCTTCACTCGACTAGATGGCCGTCCTTCTCTTAGGCTAATTAGTCCTTGCAGTTGTAACATGTTTAGTTAGTGTCTTATGCAATACAGCGCCTGTGCACTTTAAAAAAAAAAAAAAAAAAAAATCTTGAATTTTTATTAGCTCTAAGGTCTTCTCGAACGTGTACAGTCAATTTCATAAAGGTTGAAATCGAGGCGTTTTCAAAATCGAGAGGTGGGCCGTGCGCCACCTGTGACAGGTATCAAAGATGCATGTAAAAATGATGATCTCAACAGCATAGCCAAGATGGATTCATAGAGAGCTTTGGCGCAGCTGGATGAATGCCTCGTAAATGGGCTCAACCATACTGCACGGACGCACATTTTTGGGTTCGAGCCCCAGTTGTTTTTATAAGTCATTACACTTTTTAACATGTTTTTCCTGTTTGATTTGCTCATTGTGATCAACTAAAAGAACGGAGAAACTGCGCTGGTTTGGTTTGCTTGCATCTGCTGCCATTGTCGCTTCTGGACAAAAACAATGCCAAAAAAAGT
>NW_006768767.1:2298720-2308188 GCF_000204055.1 Melampsora larici-populina 98AG31
AGGTTGCGCACGGACCACCTCATGATTTTGAAAACCTGCCTCGATTTCAACCCTTTATGAAATTGACTGTACATACTAATTGGAATTACAAAGATAATAATGGATTGATCAAAGTGAAGAAAAGTTTAGCAGATGAACTTGCAAAGAAAGGTTTACTAGCACAATCTAACGATAACGGTACCAACCTTGGTTTAACAATCCTGAAACCTGGTCAGACTATCGCAGATTTAGAGGCAAATGCAATGTGAGTCTTTATTTAGAAATCAACTCTTATCGATCTTTTTTTCTTATCATCTTTGGATCTATTAAATACTGACTCCATGTGTTATGTTTTGTTTCTTTTCATAGACGTAAGAGTCAAACTCGTGGAGCAGGTCGGCTTATAACTTCAATGGAATCATCATCTTCACTTAAAAAAGCACGTAAAGATGGTAGATTAGCTGAAGAATTACTTGATCGTCGATCAAAACTCAAAAGTGATCGATATGCAAAAGTTATTCAACTTATAATTAACCTCCTTTTCAATACTTCCTTAATATCTTAACTAACATTGGGTCTTATTTACGTATTTCTCTAGTAAACATACTCGATTTTATCATCTGCTCCGTCATCTTGAATTACGCAGATATTTGTATCTGTATATTTTAATCAATCTTCTTGTGATCAAAAAATCATGAAATATACTCATTCAACATTATCTCATCAAATACGAAGCACTGTATTTCAACCAACATCATTCTTTCTATTTTCTTTCCAAAGATATCCGTAAAGAAAGGCTGTAATGCTAGTTCATCCAAATGGAGGTTCAGGATATACATCAATCATCACTTTTAGAGCGCTTGAACAAAGAAAAATTGTTCAAAGATTAGTGTGAGTTTAGGAACAAAGAACATGGTTGTGAGTGAGCATCCAATTAACAGATTCATCTCATACTTCATCAGGTAGATCCAGCCAGGACCGTTCTAAATTCAAATGAGCCAAGAGCTTCCTCAGTTACCCAGAGGTGGAAGAGATATGATTTCAAGCTTTGGCTGTATGTATGTGTTTCCGAGATTGAATTTCCAACTTGATTTGATGGATCTCCTTGGACTTCATCAACAAATGTCTGATTTACGAAAAACAAAGCGGGCGAGGACCTGCGAGAATCCCAGAGCGGGATAGCAGACTTGGTCCTTCTGGCTTGTAGAGGCATCGGGCATCAAATTGCGATCTCGTGAGCCATATCTGATGCTTTGTGAGTTTATATGTATATCCGCCCAATAATTAATTTGGTCTTTCGGATTAGAGGATAATCTCAAGATTGAGGATCCCAAGTGAATTCCTAGAATAATGATTGTTTCTTGAGCTCAGACTTCGGGTTATCACGAACACCAAGTGTAAAAAATTGTCTGGGTTTCCAAAGTTGCACCCAATAAAGAAACATTCACGCATTCCAGATCAGCTCAAGAGAGTCCACCTAGGTTCACCTGGCATTTTCAGGCTCGAGACGATCCTAAAAGAATAATTGTTTCCCCGAGCTCAGGCTTCGGATTATCATATACAACAAGACGCTCTTCCGTAAATCCTGCTACTAAACATATTTGGTCACTCTGAGATATTGACACCGAATCCATTCCAGTGGATCCGCGGCTCTCAGGCATCAAGCTCACTCAAGGCGAAACATAGACATATAAAAGCCATCGAAGTTGAACTTCTTTCCTCCCTCCTATCCTGCATCCTTCCCTCGTTGATAGCTTTGAGAGCATACCCTTTTATATCTCTATAAGTTAACTTATTTATTTATTTTTCCATTACAACCAATCTTGAAGATTGTTTTGTGATCCCTTTTACGCTTTCTTTTTATCCATTCTTAAATTTCCACAAGATGTTGTTAGGTAACTTAGTCGGAGCTCTTGCTCTTAGTGGTACGTTTTTTAGTTTCTTCTGCTCCGTCATTTATCTTGATACAACTTTTCAGCTCATAAAGCTTTTAATCCTTCTTCACGATTCTAGCTCCTATCGTTCAGAGTATACCTACTTTTGGACCCGGTGGTCGTGCTGGCTTTGGCGCTGGAGCCAGTGCAGGAGGTGTTGGAGCATCGGGTGGGTTCGCGGCTGGTGCTAGTGCTGGTGCCGGCGGTAGTGTCGGAGCGGGTGTTCGAGGAGGAGCTGGTGTCGGAGCTGGTGTTGGAGCTGGTGTCGGAGCTGGTGTTGGAGCTGGTGTCGGAGCTGGTGTTGGAGCTGGTGTCGGAGCTGGTGTTGGAGCTGGTGTCGGAGCTGGTGTTGGAGCTGGTGTTAGAGTCGACGCTTCTGTCAGTTTGGTCGCTGGATTTCAAGCTTGTACCGGTCTCATTGCTGGCTATGAAGCCAAGTTCAGAACTGCCTGTCAGCAAAATGATGTCGGAGTACTTGTCAGCGCACTTGGCAGTATCAAAGCCTCGATCCAAGGTTTGGGAGTCGATGCTGATGCTTATGCACACGTTGGTGCGGACGTGAGTGCTAGCTTACCTTTTCTTCGCCTTGATAGAACACTAACGTTTGAGTTATCTTTGTAGGTTCTTACTACCAACACTGTCGGTGTATTTGTCAAGCTTCAAGTCTTGATCAAACTCATCGCTGATTATAAGCTCAGCTCTGCATGTCATGGTGAGTCAAAACCGTTTCTTTAAAAGTTATTTGTAGATTCTTGACAATCGATCTTTCTCCTGATTATATAGGCGCCATCATTGATCTACAGGCCTCTCTTAGTGGCATGGTTTCTGTAGTCAATTCCGTTGGTATCAATCTCTCCGCCAAACTCTCCGCTGCTGTGAACCTTGACCTTTTTGCCCAAATCGGACTTCATTTCGGTTTCAACGTTGGTGCCGGAGCTGGAGCGGGCGTCGGAACTGGAGCTGGTGTTGGAGCTGGAATTGGAGGCGTTGTTGGTGCCGGAATTGGAGGCCTCGTCGGTGCTGGTGTAGACGCTTCCGCTCATTTGGTAGCTGGCTTTCAAGCTTCTGCCGGTCTCATCGCTGGTTACGCATCCAAATTCGAGAAGGCGTGCCAAACACACGACATCGGATTTCTTGTTAGCGCATTAGGTAGTATTCAAACCTCAGTTGCAGGCTTAGGAGCAAATGCAGATGTTTACGCTCACGTTGGTACCGATGTAAGTGATAGATCAAATTTTCTTGACTTTGACACAACACTCATTTTTATGCTACTCTTTAGGTCCTTACTACCAATGTTATCGCGTTGTTTGTCAAACTACAAGTCTTACTGCGATTTATTGTTGACTACCAGTTGACCTCTTCATGCCATGGTGAGTGACTAAGAGTTTTATGGGCGTATACGTAACGTTCTGAAATTACTTTGAACTTCTATGATTCAGTCGCTATCATCTCTTTACAAGCTCCTCTCAATGCTATTATCTCGGTCGTTGGGTCCACTGGTATCGATGTTCGTGCCAGATTTTCCGCCTCTCTCGACTTGAATCTCTTTACTCAAATTGGCCTTGGCTTCGGCTTTGGTGCCACTGCTGGTGCTGGTGTTGGTGCTGGTATTGGTTCTCTTGTCGGAGCTGGTACCAACGCTGTTGCGGGAGCTGGTTTTGGTGCGAAGGCTGGTTTTAACGTAGATGCCTCTGCTAAAGTATTTGATGAATTCAAAGCATCAACCACCGCTGTTGCTTCTTATACTCCAAGCTTCAAGACTGCCTGTGAATCGAAGGACAGTGCTGTCCTCAACAAAGGATTGACCACCATTGCGGCTTCGATCTCAGGCATTGGAGGAAAATCTGATGACCTAGTCCATGTCACTGCCGATGTAAGATAACCTTTTCGTACTCAGTGCTTGGCCTGATGCTTACCACAAGATATTTCATGTTTCAGGCTCTCTGCTCCCAATATTTTGAGCTTCTGATCAAATTACAAGCCCTCTTGAAACTTATTGCCAGCTATAGTTTGACTTCCTCATGTCATGGTCAGTATTAGAAACTCTTTATCTCTGATCATCTTGCTAACTGAAAGACTGGTATTATTTTTTATTAGACTCCATCGTCTCTTTCAACAATCCTCTGAAAGTCTTACTCTCAGTCCTTGTCTCAGCTGGTGTTAATGTTGCTGTGAAAGCCCATGCATACGCTTCTCTCGACTTAAGCTTCTTTGCTAGCGTCGGTGTTAATCTCGGCATTTGAACTGGTTCTCAAACTTACAGTTCTTTGTAACCCTTTCTTTCATCTTATGGACCTTTTTATTTTTATTTTACGAACAATTGATGACTGTAACGTTTATGTAATGCATTGCATCACTCACTGGCTGGGATTGTGCAATCATGACCCCCACATATTTTCCTACTGTGCTGTGTCCCATTTAACTACGAATATCTTGATGTCCAAGGGAGTCTTCTCACATCATCAGGACTGCAAATTACTTCATTTCCTGATCCTTGCATACTAGTCATCAGGCTTTGAAGGCACACCTGCATTGAGTAACGCCCATCCTGAATTATGTACATGTCCCCACACCTAGAAATTGTAATTGGGTTTGGGACAAACCCTGGCCTGCTGCTGCCAAACTTGATTGTTTACGTGTATCACTTGGAGGGGACTGTACAAGGTTGAACATTGACTGCTGCTTGTATTTAACCCACAAAAACAGCATCATTGTACATGTAGTGACGTAAAAGCTACGGTTTTTTGTTTTTGATTTTTCAATTTTGTTGTTTTTGATTTTTGTTGTTACCAATCTTCTGGTCAAACGTGTCAATCATCACCTCTGAAACTGTCAATATGAAGCCCTTATCATCTGATCTTATAAACCAAATGGTCGGAATGCACCTATCGAAGAAGAGAAATGTAGATATCATCTGAACTCTATGGTGTCCAGTCACCACAGTCCAATCTGTCCTCGCAAAATTTCAGGAAGAAGGCTCAGTATAAGGCCACAAACCCTCTGGCCAACTGTCTCTGTTGACCAATCATGATCTTTGACATCTTGAGCGTGATGTCAAACAGTCTCAACGACCTCCGATGCGTGAGATAGTCCAAGGATGTGCAACAAAAGCAAGTGCTACTACAATTCAACTTGCTCTGAATCCCTTGGTTACAACTTGAGAGTAGCAATAGTCAAGCCCTATTTGAGTGCTAAACATAAAGCAGCACATCTCGAGTTTGCAAAACATTATGCGGCATGGACAGTGGATGATTGGAAGCAAGTCATTTGGACTGATGAATCCACCTTTGAGATTGGAAAGCCATATTGAAAAGTTCAGGTGTGGCAAAAAGTGGCTGAAAAGTATGATGCATCCTGTTTGGCACCATCTTTCAAATCAGGCCGTAGTTCAGTGATGGTTTGAGAGAACCAGTGAGGTACGAATTGGTTCAGTAGCCCATGGGGATTAGCGGGGCTGAGGGTCTCGGTCCCGGGTAGAAGAGAAGGTTGTTCAAACCTTCGAAGTCGTGAGATCTACAACTCACACTTCCTTCTACCCCCAAATCAGGCCTCGCTAATCTCGTTAATTTTAACTCAGCGACTAAACATTCGGTTTAGAAAAATTTGTTAAACATTCGGTTTAGAAAAATTTGTAAAACTTTTTGATTTAGAAAATTTAAATTCAAGCAATAAGGAACATGAATGACTCATTGATGGAGAGAATTGATAAAGCTGAAGAAAATTTACAACAAGTAACAAGAGCGAGATCGGCGAAAGATGCAAATCAACAAGAAGACGTAGAAGTGCAGTCGACAAATATGGAAGGTCAAGAACATCAAAACAGAGAGGCGGATGCGAACAACAAAGAGAGACAAGTGGAAGAAAGGCCAACAACGGAGAAGGAGCAAGGTGTCGTGCCAAGAATCAACGTGATAGGACCAAGAGAACCGGCAGATCCAACCGAGGATGATGAAGAGGACGATGTATCGTGGAAACCACCAGCGTCAAAATCTCCGGAAACGTTGGAGGAGGAAGAAGGGTCAATTCTGGCAACTGGATCTATAGGTAAATGCTCAAATCAGTAGTGGTCTTTAGTGGTCTTTTTCTTTCTCTTTCTCTCCTCTATCACGTACATCTATGCATCCCCAATTCCATTATTCCATTTCCTTCCGTTTCCACCCAAATCCTTCCCCTTTTTTCTCTTCCCCTTTTTCTTCATCCATCAAACCTTCAAGACAAACTTCGGACAACTAAGAAGACGGAGACAAGAGTACAATTGTACGAGGAAGCATGGGCCGTGTTTGAGGCAAGATGCTGAGTTCCACGACGGAACGTGCAGGTTCTGACTAGAACAAAACTGCGGCTGGAGTGCTTGACACCGAAGCGAGCCATACCCGGCTGCAAATAGGGGGAGGAAGCAAAGTGCTGACTCGAGCCAAGCCCGGCTGCAAATAGGGGTTTAGAAGAAATCCACAACCTGAAATGAATCCATAGAGAGATGACACGAGATACTTACTAGTATTGTTGGATCGAAAATTTGAACCTGCAGCCGAAGGAGATAACTTGATGGTGATCCAGGCCGAAATAAATTTCCTGTACTCAACAGGAAAATTTAATGAGGGGGCAGCACTCCTAGCAGCAACCATGGACAGAACAATCCCCGCGAGACAGGAAACCCCACTTCAGGAGTCATCTCGACAAGCTCAACTGCGCAACATCGGATTGAACCAACCTACTCAATCACCTTTGATAAATCAACAACAGAATCAAGAAGCTCCAGCTAGACGTGAAAGATCCCCCTATAGATTGATCCAAGAGAACATGTCAGATGCGATAACTGAACCGTTCACAAGAGAAATACCTTGAGAAAATCAAATAGAACAGAATGCTCAAAATTTGATGAGAAGCGTACCGCGGAAAGAAGCCATGACAGAAGAAAAACAAGCGCAAATTTTGCTAGAGTCTGGGAAAGGATGGATGGAGCTGAGTAATGGTGATGTTATAGAAAATGGAAGGCGAATACTGAAGAATAAAGATCAGCAGATGGGGAAACTGTTAACTCCTCTGAGCCCTGTTCTACAAAGTTACATGAAGACTTTTAGAGCGTATATACCTTTATCGGTGTTTGACAAAAACTGGTTGATAGCGGATCAAACCGCGTGGGCAGGGAAAGAAGCACCTTCAGAAGCAAAGATTGCCAAGGGAACGTTAAGGATTTACGCCACCGATCCGCCAATGGAAGAGTTGAGAATGCAGTATGAGCAGTGGTTAGACGCGATGAACTTATTTATACGATACGTAGAAGATGCTGGGTGGAAAACTCAGACGCAACGGTTTAAAGCTCATAAAGAAATTGTTAGTGAACTACGAGAAAACATTGGTTGGATGGTTGCGCTTAGGTACTGTCGGAAGGTTAGGCAAGGAGTGATGAGGTTGACAGTAGGAAAAGAAATCTGTAATATTGAAGAGCTGCAGACAACGATCTTGGAAAGTGTGAAGCAAGAGTGTGAAAACTTAGGAGAAAGAGCTTTCAAGACGAATCCTTACGCGGTAGGCGGACCTAAAGAGCACGTAAACCCAGAGACAGGTGTTGGATTCGAGAAAAGAAAATCAACAATCAACAACGCAATTCCCTTTCAACCGGCAGCAGAGCATAGCACCTACGATCAATATAGGAAACCAAAAAGAAGATGGATACCGGAGCCGTTGTATAAAGCTCAAAAGGCTGCCGAAAGGGCAGAAAGACAAGGCCAGAAGTACGAATTTAGAAATGATTATAAACCCTATAGAGAAGAGCGGGATTCAGAAAGATACGCCAGAGGTTATGGGCGCCAAAATGAGTTCAGGGCTGAAAGAGACAAAAGACAAAAGAGTCAAAGTCGCAGCAGAGAGCGAGGAGGTTTCCCCTTTAAGGGTGGAAAAACCGGGAAGGGAAGGTTCTCGTGAGTGTGCAAACATGTTGTATGATTTGAGGAAATGCATACCCCAAAGTGGTGACCTTGTTCGGAAAAACCAAAAAAGACCTTGAGGAAAGCAGTGAGAAACAAGTGAGGTCCTGACGAGTTGTGTAACCTCCAAAATTTTCATAGGTACATTTCAAGACAAGAAATGGCTGAATTGAGAGGACCTGAAGCTAAAAAGGTATGGCCGGAAAAAATTACATGTGAAATGAACTTGGAGTTCTGGGAGAAAGAATTGAAAGACTTACATCTTTGGAAAGAAAACGGAAATATCTTGAGAGGTTTTGTTGAAGGTTTCAATCAAGGAATTGAAGAGGTTCTGTTGGAAGGTTTAGATTATTTCTGCCCGCCAAACCATGCATCATCAGCGGCGGCAAAGGATGAGGCTGAAGAGAACTTCAGGAACGAAATGAAAGCGGGCCGGATGTACGGATCTTTCAAAAAAGAGGAGGTGTTCAAAAAAGTAGGGTTTTTTAGAACTAATCCAATTGGCGCAGTAATAAACGGAGACGGGACTCTAAGGACAATAAATGATTTGTCATACCCAAGGAAGGACTCAAAGATACGGTCAGTAAACGCGTCAGTAGAGAAAGATGATTTCATAACAACATGGGACAATTTTGAAAAGGTAGCACTGCTGTTCTTGACAACAGAGGGAGATCTACTTTTAGGGATTTTTGATTGGGCCAAAGCATATAGGCAGATACCGACGCTAATGAGTCAATGGCCGTATTTGATGGTGTTGGATTTTGAAGAAAACGTGATAGTGGATACGAGGGTGACGTTTGGCGGAGTTGCAGGATGCGGATGTTTTGGTCAGGTAGCGGATGTATGGAAGCACATCACGAAGAGGAAGTTTGGTTTCCTAGAGGTATTCAGATGGGTTGATGATGCTTTGTTTATCAAACAAGCAAGAGGGGGCACCACAGCGTTGATGGTAGAAGTGGTGAAGACTAGCGAGGAGTTAGGAGTAGCAACAAACGCTAAAAAATGGAGAGAATTCACATTCAAACAGAAATATTTAGGTTTTGTCTGGAATGGGAAGGAAAAGTCAGTAAGGTTACCAAAAGAAAAGTTGGAAAAACGGATAGAACAGATAAATTTATTCATGGAAAGGGGAAAGGCAACTACGGA
Source organism: Melampsora larici-populina 98AG31 (assembly GCF_000204055.1). Classification (NCBI taxonomy): domain Eukaryota; kingdom Fungi; phylum Basidiomycota; class Pucciniomycetes; order Pucciniales; family Melampsoraceae; genus Melampsora; species Melampsora laricis-populina. Next base: position 2,307,707 of record NW_006768767.1, read on the forward strand.
ATGCGACATGTGTCAAAGTGACAACTTGAAATTTCAAAAATCAAAATTTTGGAATCCCCGGGTCAGAAACTGACAAAACTGGATTAAACACCAGATTCAACTCAAATACTGGTCTGAAACCCCCCGTATTTGGGATGAAACCATACTTTCTGCCAGTTTTTAGCGGTTTCCAAACCACAAACCCAAATTTGACCGCTGAGTTGGCACTTTGGCACAAATAATACACAAAAATTTGAAAGATCAAGTTTCAACATTACAAAATTCACATACTTACAAAACGACCAAACACAAAAGTGATTCTTTACCACAAGTCAACTGTAACTGTAAATTCACATCAATTTAAATCTACTGCTATCATTGCTTCCATTGTTTCCAAGCCAACCATAGAAACTCTGCAAAAATCAAAAGCTACAGCTGTCGTCACCATCACACCGCGGGAATCAATAAGTTCCAAACCCGATTGAGCAAAATTGCGGTGTCTG
>NW_006768767.1:2308644-2470734 GCF_000204055.1 Melampsora larici-populina 98AG31
CCTCAAGGCTTAATTGCAAAACAAAAATTCTGCCTACTGACTTTCCTTCTGTACTTGTGTTTGCCAGCTTGCCTGGTTGACCAGAATAGCTTATAACCTTCTAACCCATTTTCATTTTACTTTTTACGTTAAAAATGGAATCAACCAAACAAATCTACCCAGCTCAAAAACTTGTTGGTTATACTTTAAAAAACTCTACGTGTAGTCATTTCCTTTAGCTTTACCACAGTCATCAAACAGTCACTTTTCCTTCCATTTGTTATCTTGCTCTTTACCCTTGGGATACCACAGATTGTTTAACCATAAGTTATTCAAATGAAGCTCCTTAAGTTCCTTATATTCTTTTGATAAGGTTCTATCTTATCAAACCAACACTAAAGTGTCACTCAAAGATTTTAGATGTTAGTACATGTTTACCTAGCCAGATTAATAAGTGACTGCACTTACTGATACACTGACAGAGGTTCTTCCTCCACACTGTAGACAACTACAAGTAACGATTGTAGGTTCAAACAGTTTACCTTACAAAGAATTGAAAACTAATTCCTCACTAGTCTAGAACTCACCTTTCAAACTTTAAGAAATACATTTTGTACGCATAGTTCACCTCTAATGTTTAGTCTAGAGCTGACAGTTTCTCTTGTGTGAATTCTCACAGCTTCACAATTTGTGTCATGTAACTCTTTTTCTTCTCCTGTTTATACTTAGCATCTCAAGCTGCCATATGTGCAGCCCGCTTTACAGCTTCCTTTTTCTCTTTGACATCAGATTGCTGCCTAGCCAGGTGGTACATCTCTCCAGTCAACTGACTGGAGAAATCTATAGCTCCTACCCTGGCCACTGCAAGCTTATGGTCAAACTTTGATAGAGAGACCACCTAGCCTTAGGTGGTCCATCTCTCCAGTCAATTTTCTGGACCCACAGACTGCTTCAGCCAATTGACTGGAGCTCCCAATGTCCCCAGTTGATTGGCTGGAGCCACGGACTGCTCCAGTCAATCAACTGGAGCTCCTGATGGCCCCAGTCAATTGGCTGGAGCCACAGACTGCTCCAGTCGATTGACTGGAGCTCCAGGTGAGGCCATTTGATTGGCTGGGGCAATCTGTGGCTCCAGTCGATCAACTGGAGAGATGGACCACCTAAGGCTAGGTGGTCTGTCTATTAAAGTTTGACCATAAGCTGGCGGTGGCCAGATCCAAAGCTGAATATTTCTTCAGTTGATCGACTGGAAAGATAGACCACCTAAGGCTAGGTGGTCTCTCTATCAAAGTTTGACCATAAGCAGGCAGTGGCCAGGGCGGGAGCTACAGATTTTTTCAGTCGATCGACTGGAGAGATGGACCACCTAAGTCTAGGTAGTCTACCTTTTAAAGTTTGACCATAAGTGTGCGGTGGCCAGGGCCTGTGACCACCCACTCCGCCAGTCTGCAGCTGCAGTCAATCAACTGACGTAATACATCACCCAGCAGGCTAGTGGGTCCATTCCATGATAATATGCTATCAGTAAACTTGTCTTGTGTGGATGTGCAAAGGAGTTATGGTACAGAATCACTTTTGTGTTTAGTTGTTTTGCGTGTATGTGAATTTTCTAGCGTTGAAATTTGATTTTTGAAATTTTTGTGTATCATTTGTGCCAAAGTGCCAACTCAGCGGTCAAATTCAGGGTTGTGGTTTGGAAACCGGTAAGAACTGGCAGAAAGTATGGTTTCATCCCAAATACAGGCGGTTTCAGACCAGTATTTGGGTTGAATCTGATGTTTAATCCAGTTTTGTCAATTTCTGACCCGGGAATTCTGAAATTTCACTTTTTGAAATTTGATTTGTCACTTTGACACACCTCACATTCCGTAGTGTTCAAGGTCAGCTTAGTGTTGAAGATAATCAACCACCATCTTGAGACCTTGTCACTAGCCTTAGCAGGAATACTCTTAAGACCTCTAGTATAGAGTGGAGCAATCCTTTGGAAACATGTGGTGTTTGGATCAAAGATTTGAATTATGTGAGAATGGAAATCAAATACTGCGAGACCTGGTCAGACACAAATCATCCATCTGCAACAAGTGCAAAACATACTAGACCCAGTGTTGGTGTGGAAACATTGACTGGAACAGAACCCAACCCTGGACCCAGACACCATCTTGTGTTCCACCATCAAACAAGGACTAGTCAGGTCAGGCCACTGTTGAAAGCAAGATTTGTAAAGGGAGTTGAGAAGATCTGGGTAAAGGTGAGTACATGAAAATTGAGTGGCTACTCCTTTTGCATAGGAGGGGCATTGTTAATATTCAATCAGAATTCAATCAGAACACCCCAATTAAGTGGATAACCCGGTAAGGAAGGTGAACTTCAACAACATACCTAAGGTACTTGAAATCATACACCCCACAGGATCTAAAGGACTTGGAGAAAAAGTCAGCAGCAATTCACAACAAATGCTGGGCAGAGAAGATGACAGGAAACCTGTGAGAAATAGAATGAACACAGCAAAGGAGAAATAGAACTGAATTTGTGGAAATAGAGAGAGCTCTGTGGTACATCCTAAGGTAGCTGGCAGACAGACAAGCAAGTAAGTGAGCATACATCTAGAGCAGCAGAACAGCCAAACCTTATTTCTATTGAGATAGGTAAGTGTTGCATGCAACCGATTGTCTATCCATTATGATTTAGAAGAGGCAGGAAGGAAACAATGCAGAGTTATTCAGACAGACCCAGGTGCCGCAAGCATGAGGGGTGTGTGGCTCAGGATGCTCATGAGCCACACCCTCAAGTGGTGGGCAGATAGACATGCACACAGATCACAAACCAGGTGTGTCAGATAGGGGGGGCATGGTATGGAGGACTCCAGCTGGGGGGCCAATTGGTTCCTGAATACCAAGCCCCCAGTCTGGGGTGCTTCACTACCTCAGCCCACTCTATCTTGACGTAACACAAAGAAAGCACACTTGGGTGGTCCTCCTAGAGGACAATACTGACCAGGTATCAGGTTTACATCCCAACTTATAGTTGGGACAGAAATCTATTCCACCCTACACCTCAGGTGTGCAAGTGGATAATGGACACAGATTTTGAACATATCGGGTCATAGTTGTTAGAATACATATAGATTATCAAACTCGTCAAACACATTACATCAAAATCATATTTACATACAGTACTCAAACCTAGTTTATATCAAACTTAAACCTAATTTAAATTTGTATCACATTTAAATAGTACCGCTCATCCACAATCGCCACTTTCTCCTCATCAGTTCACTGAGGAACAAAGTGGCGTGTAAGTGGTTTCATAGTCTGTATTCTTTCAATCCGGATAGATCAATTGTTAATCTCTTTCTCCATTTCTCTTCAGACTTTGTTGTTTTCTTTCACCCTTAATAGGTGTGATTCTTTATCTTTGTCTTCGGTGTTCAGAACCGTAAAGACTGACGCCCGTTTACTGGCATCCTAAGGTTAGACACTATTAACTATATGAAATATTATGATCAGTTCACTGAGGAACAAAGTGGCGTACTTTGTTGTTTTCTTTCACCCTTAATAGGTGTGATTCTTTATCTTTGTCTTCGGTGTTCAGAACCGTAAAGACTGACGCCCGTTTACTGGCATCCTAAGGTGTGATTCTTTATCTTTGTCTTCGGTGTTCAGAACCGTAAAGACTGACGCCCGTTTACTGGCATCCTAAGTTACCATTCTGGTGACTCGAGTTTCTTTAGATTCTTGCATGGTAGCGAGAGAAACTCGAATCATCTTATAATTTTATGTCATCACCTGCCGAAGCACCTTCACCTGCCAATACCTCTGACGATCTTATCGAGGATCAGAACGAGGAATCTTCTGAATCATCTTTTAATTCTACTCATACTTCTCATACCGAACTACCACCTAGAAATACCATCATCATGACACAACCATCTACACAAACTCCATTACTATCTTCACAAAAAGACTTTGCCGTCGCTCTAAACATCAGCTTAAGTAAAATTCCCACTACCATCATCTTAGGAAAATCAAACTATAAACATTGGGCAATTGGAATTAAACGATCACTAAGACCTTTAGGACTTGACAGATATCTCCAATCACCTAACAGACCCGACGATACTACTGAGGAAGAACACCTAGCAAACAAAGAATGCATCATGAATTTTCTACTTAGTCGCATGGACTCATCAATGTCAGCATATGTAGAATCAAAATTACAAATTCAAATTGATGAAGAAATTGATCTTGAATACGAACCATCTAAATTATGGAAGATAGTTCGAGAAAACAAGGCCCCAATTTCCGAAGCTGCTCAATTCCAACTCGATAATCAACTGGATGAATTCCGTCAAGATAATCGAACAACTTTAGAAGCTCATCTAGCAGAGTTCAGAGAATTGAAAGATGAATTAACTTTAGCTGGTGGAGATTTAAATGATGGTCAATTAGCTAGGAGACTTATCAAATCACTTCATCCCGATAATCAACTTATTTTATCGAATGTATTTGATATGGTAAAACCCCTTACTTATGATGGTGTAGAGCAGTACATATTGAAGAAAGAAAAGGAGTTACGAAACTTACCTCAATTCGCTAATCTTCACAAAAATCAATCTTTTCATCCTGGAGCTCATTTCGTGAATCGTAGTAATAATCAAAATCGCAACAATCAATTTACACGACCCAAATGTACTGCCGACCGATGTGTATGCAAGTATGGTAGAGATGAGTGTTTTGAAAACCCGAAGAATCAAGAGAAGAAGATCAGATGGCAGAAGGATCTAATCAAGAAAGGTAGATGGCGAGGTCAGATTCCGAATCACTTACAATCAAGTAGTCAGCCTAAGACGTTTCAACATCGAAGTTCATCAAATGTTCAGCCAGAGACCAATATCGATTGTGATTTAGATGAATTAACTGAAGCTATGAATTCCATGAACGTATCAACAGATGATAGTCAACCAACCGTGTTCCATATTGATTACTTCTGCAGTAATAAAGCTGTACAGGCTAAAGTTCCGAGTAACTCTTTTGGACTAGCTGATACGGGATCATCTCATCACATGTTTAATAATCTAAAACATTTCGATCAAAACTCGCTCACCCCAAATCCTGATCCAAGCAAGAGACTTAACTTAGCTGGTGGTAATGATACACTTGAGATTCAGAAGATCGGAACTGCATATTTATTAGACGCTGATGGAAATGTTATGAAGTTTGAAAACTCATTATACGTACCTCATCTGAACAAGAACTTGATTGCTGCTGGTGCTCTTATCAAAAAAGGAGTCGTTCCTTCCATTAATCCCACTAAACCTCATCTATTTGATCTGATTCTTGGCAAGAAAACGCTCTTCCGAGGATTCTTTTCCGGCAACCTCATGATAGTCAAACTGATCGAATGCCCTGTACGTCAGATTCCCTCTCAGCAATCATCTTCAATATCAATCATTCAATCTGACACACTAATCAATCTTCACAATCGATTAGGTCATCCGAATTTCACCTACCTCCGAAAAATGATTAAAGATGAGATGATTGAAGGAGTTCCTAAGAATTTTGATTTTTCTAAACCTGTTGAATGTATCGCTTGTATCAAGTCAAAGAGTGAACGAACCCCTTTCTCCAATACCCGACCTCGTGCTGAAAATAAATTAGATAATGTTCATGTAGACTTGAGTGGAATTGTGAGAGGATATGTGAACAGTGGCTATCTATACTACATCCTTTTTACCGACGACTTAACTGGAATGCGTTTTGTGTACTTCTTGAAATCAAAAGATAAAAATTCAGTTTTTAATTCATTATGTGCATTTATTTCATTTGCCGAGCGCCAGAGCGAAAGAAAAGTCAAATGCTTCACATTAGATCAGGGTTCAGAATTTTTCAACTCTCTTTTCGTACCTTATTGTAAGGAGCATGGCATATGGCTACACGAAACCGCTGCCTACACACCTGAGGAAAACGGTGTCGCCGAGCGTTCGAACAAGACTATCACTTACAAAGCAAGAGCTCTACTCCAACACTCAAACGTACCACCTAGTTTCTGCTTTGAAGCTGTCAATACCGCTGTCTATCTTGATAATCGCACCGTATCTTTAGCGTACAACAAAGGTATCATGACACCTTTTGAAGGATGGTATGGAAGAAAACCGTCAGTATCTCATATCCGGACTTTTGGATGTGGTGTAGAATATATTGTCAGGAAGAGTCAACGTGACGGCAAGTTTCATGCTATCACTCGAACTGCTGTGCTCCTCGGTTTTGCAACTGACAACTTCAACTATCGATTATACGATCTTGAATCCAAGAAGATTCTCACATCTCATGACGTGAAATTCCGTGAAGACTTCTTCCCTTTTCGAAAATCAATCAAATTCCAATACAATCATTTATTTTCAAAGAAAGAATTGAATGAACTTGAAGACTCACATCCTGGATTAGAAACTGTCATAAACCTTGATGATGACGACTATCCTATCCTCCCTAATCCTCGGCCTGACGTGAATCCAGTTATTACATCGGAGTCTGAACCTCCTGATGTTAATACTGATAATATTCCAGCGCCTCAATCTACCCCACCTGAAACAACCGAGGAGTCTGAACCTCCTTCGGATGCTTCACAGGATGCGGAACAAATCCCCAACCAACAACCAACTATCCGGAAATCAACTAGAGATAGAAAACCCCCTGATCGATATACGCCATCGAGTCAGCATACTTTCTGGGCAGACATCAACGCATTCATTACCAGAGAAGAAGAGGACTTATACGCTTACAGTACCATGCCAACCGTCAGACTTGTGAATGAACCGAAAACTTACAAACAAGCCATGAAATCATCAGAGAAAGAAGAATGGATCAAAGCCATGAACAAAGAAATCAACTCAATCAATGAAAGGAAGGTATGGACCATCGTAAAGCGACCAAAGAACAGATCAGTAGTTGGTGGCCGATGGGTATTTCGGATTAAGCCCAATCTTGATGGCTCAATAGCCAAATTCAAAGCCCGATATGTGGCCAAAGGTTTCTCTCAAGTTGCTGGAGTCGATTATCACGAGACGTATTCACCAACCGGTAAACCTGCATCGCTCCGTATCATGATCGCTATTGCTGCTTTGAATGGATGGCCTGTTCATTCAATGGACGCCATATGTGCTTTCTTAAACAACAAACTAGATTACGAAATCTATATGGAGCTACCGGATAATCTTAAAGAAATTTACGGAGCTGATATGGTTGCATGTTTAGGAAGTACAATCTACGGTCTCAAACAGTCAGCAAAATATTGGAGTGACGATGTTACCGAATTTTTATTATCAATTGGGTTTGTTCAATCTGAAGCCGATGCGTGCGTATTTATAAGAATCTCAATGAATGGAACAAAATTCTCGGCAATGTACGTTCATGTGGACGACATGGCTATTACCGGAAATGAAATTGAAGAAGTCAAGCAGCTCATCTCAAAACGCTGGGAAATGGAAGACCTGGGTATCTCACACTGTATAGTAGGCATTCAAATTAGTAGAACTTCTGAATATTCATACGCCATTGGTCAACCTGCTATGATTGAAAGCATATTAGAAAGATTTGGAATGAATAACTGTAAACCAGCCAGCACCCCACTTCCAGCCGAACAGAAACTCACTCGAGCTAGCGACTTTGATGCTCAAGATTTCGCTCGTCAAAATCTTCCTTACAGGAACGGGGTTGGATCATTGATGTACTTATCTCAATGTACTCGACCTGATATTGCATACGCTGTTGGTGTTTTATCTCAACACCTCGACCGACCCTCACGTGCGCATTGGAACGCCCTCATCCATGTCTTACGATACCTTCGTGGAACCACTCACCTATTTATTGAATACAGTGCTGATGATAAAGGACTATCTGGCAACCAATCCTGGGATTGCCCATATGGATTCTCAGACGCTGACTGGGCCGGAAACAAGGACAACCGTCGATCAACTACCGGATATGTCTTCAAATTCTTAGGAGGAGCAGTAAGCTGGAAGAGTCGCCTCCAACCAACCGTTGCACTGTCCAGCACCGAGGCCGAATACCGCGCAACCACCGAGGCTGGACAAGAAGCAACATGGCTTCAAAACTTGCTCAAATCCTTTGGCTTCAACATCAATCAACCTACACGTCTTCACTGTGACAATCTCGGCGCAATCCATCTGACCTCCAAGACCATTTTCCACGCTCGTACCAAACATATTGAGATTCAATACCATTGGATTCGGGAGTTGGTTAAACGTGGAACGGTGGAATTAACCCATTGCCAATCTCACAAGATGATCGCTGATGTACTCACCAAACCATTAGGTAAAGCTTCATTTCAATGGCTAAGAAAATCAATTGGACTTCATCATCGCGAGCCAACATCTTAGTATTTTTTTTGCTCTTTCTCTTTTCTTTTCTCTTTTTTTTTCTTTTTTTTTACTTCTTCCTTGCTTATATATAAAGACTGTGATCTCTTTCAGTATTTGACGTGTTTGAGGGGGGGTGTTAGAATACATATAGATTATCAAACTCGTCAAACACATTACATCAAAATCATATTTACATACAGTACTCAAACCTAGTTTATATCAAACTTAAACCTAATTTAAATTTGTATCACATTTAAATAGTACCGCTCATCCACAATCGCCACTTTCTCCTCATCAGTTCACTGAGGAACAAAGTGGCGTGTAAGTGGTTTCATAGTCTGTATTCTTTCAATCCGGATAGATCAATTGTTAATCTCTTTCTCCATTTCTCTTCAGACTTTGTTGTTTTCTTTCACCCTTAATAGGTGTGATTCTTTATCTTTGTCTTCGGTGTTCAGAACCGTAAAGACTGACGCCCGTTTACTGGCATCCTAAGGTTAGACACTATTAACTATATGAAATATTATGATCAGTTCACTGAGGAACAAAGTGGCGTACTTTGTTGTTTTCTTTCACCCTTAATAGGTGTGATTCTTTATCTTTGTCTTCGGTGTTCAGAACCGTAAAGACTGACGCCCGTTTACTGGCATCCTAAGGTGTGATTCTTTATCTTTGTCTTCGGTGTTCAGAACCGTAAAGACTGACGCCCGTTTACTGGCATCCTAAGTTACCATTCTGGTGACTCGAGTTTCTTTAGATTCTTGCAATAGTCCACTTTATGGCCCTCCAGAATGGGTTCAGGCTGTACTTATGGGTCAGGATTATAGCTTCAGGTAGAACTCATGGGTCTAGGTCCTAGGACAACTCAATCTGGTTGATAATGACTGCAAAAATACCAGAAAAGCACCAAACATATATGGTCACAACTCATCAACATTTTGGACCAGGGTAGGGGCAAGGCCAAGCCACATCAGGCTGTTGTTGTGACTAGGTGAGAGCAACTGTAATGCTATGAGGATCCATGTTAGACATCATTACACTAATCCTGTACAGATGATCAAGATAAGCTCTTGCAGAAGTGTTTGTAAACAGTATGATACATCTATTCTGATCTCCCTTAAATCACAAGCTTATCATAATTGACTAATGGGAAGATGAACCTGGAAGTAACTCAAATAAATTCTCATCTACATAATGGGAATCTGCTTGGTGTCTGGGGGTTCCATGAACAATTACGACATTCTGAATTGACCAACTTCGACGCATAGCCTTCAATTCAAACCTGGCCTCATGATTCTTTACCTCAACACCTGGATACAATGGATGTGTTCGGTAAAAATGCCCCTTTAACTTGAATTCGATTTCCCCTGCTGACAAATCGTAAGTGACTGAAGTGTGTTTTTAAATTTAGTGTCAGATTTTTATGTACAGATTTCAGGAATATTTCCTTAAGAATGGTCTGGAAGAATTGAAAACATCTTCAAGAATGACATACCATTGATGATCTTGTATTGCCAGCCTTTTACTTCATTTCTAAAACCAGGGAGTTTGACTAGAGATAAACCAATTTAACACCAAATAAATGGATTTCAGTGAGTGAAAAATACAGTGAATGAAAATATGTAAATAACTATCAAAATTATTTCCCCCAAAAGAAGTGTTTATTTGGGCCTTACAGTCTGTCAGCTCTGCATTTGGTGCAGTATCTGTTTGCCAAAATTGAAACATACGACCTTTAATTGAGGCAAATGGGTGTTGGTGGTTGTGTATTCGGTGGTCATCCAATGCATCATAGAATTCAGCAACTCTTGACCAAGAAGTTTCTTCATTGGGAGCACAAAGCAAGATATTGGTGAGCCTATGTACTTATTCTCATTTGTGATTTCAAGGTATTTATTTAAACTCACTCTGACCATCATCAAGATGCTCCAATATATTTTCAGGTGTAAATTGAGCCAATGAAAGTGTTGACCAAAGACACAAGGAAGATAATGCAACACAAATGATTTTTTCCACCTTGATAACATTCATGTTGGGTGCTTTTAATTTCTGAAAAGATGTGTGAAGCAGTTGACCTGAACATGCGCAAAAAGGGGACCTAATTTATAGGCAAAACACCTGTCATACAGACAAATCTGATGGTGGCAAATTATCAAATCATTTCAGAGAATCCTTGCTGATGCAACAGGAGGTTTACCTAATCAATTTCATAAATGAATGCATCACAGAGACAGATAAGCTTATTGTGTCTATTTTTTTCAATGTAGCTGACTCAATTGATAAACATTACATCCCTGGTTTTTTTTTGCAAGCTGAAGGCAATCATCCTTATCATAGCATGCACTGTCATTTTGACTGGCTTATTGAAACATTCATTGAGGATTGTCTGACAAGTTATGGCTTTATTGTGGACATCTTTTTATAGGCCATATTGAATGTACAAGTCACAGTGAAGTGTCAGAAGAAACATCAGCAGTGCAAGACAATTACAAATTGGAGTGAAACTTGACACCATGATGAGGTTTTTTTCAAAGATCTGTAATTTGTCTTATCTGTCACGGCTGTGCTCTAGACTGCTCTATTCAAATAGTCAATGAGGACCGCCTGACAAGTAAAGGCTCTATGAGAGAACATCCCATTATAGATATCAATTGGATTCACCAAGAAGTGAAGTTTTGTAAGAAACACAGGCTGTGTTATATGAACACTGGTCAGATTGAAACTTGAGATCCTTGTGGTTATCTCCCAGTGTTGCAATTCATGTGGGGCTTTTGTCTATCAATACATTTCCTGAGGATTGTGCTACAATTAATGGTGTAATTGCCTTGGTATCTAAAGATTATATCTCATTACAAGCTGTGTTTTAGTAGGATGCAGGTCAATCAACACATTGGGAGTGGTCTTTGTAAATAAACTATCACATAAAGAATTCATTTAAAGCAAGATGAAAAAGTATGATGAGTAAAGTGTTATGAGTAGTAAGAATCAACTTGCACATAAGCCGTTTCTTGAAGTTGAACCAAATGCAACAGACAGAAATCAAATTAATTAGAATTGTGGATGTGGATAAAATCATTCCATGATTTCCAGAGAATAATGTTTGGAAATCAGTCTTCTTGATGGAAAAAGAATGAATTGACTTTGGGTTTTTGGAAATCTTTATCTTGAAATTTTCTTTTCCAAAACCCAAATCATTTCCAAAAAAAAACTATTCAAGTAAACCATCTCCTACATACATATTACACACACACTAAAAACCTCTTATTCTCCTTAAAAACTTTCTTTAAAAAATTCATTTTTCAAATCCAAATAACCTAATCATTTTTTCTCATTTCAACAAACAATCAATTTGTAACAAATTCATAAACTTTTCTTTTCATAACCAAAAAGAAAAAAGAAACCAAAATTTTCAAAATACAACAAAAGAAAAAAAATCAACAAACTTTTGGAAATAAAACAACAACAACAATTGAAAAAAAATAAAGAGATTTTAAGAGTTCCATAAAGTTAATGAAAAGATTTTGATGACTTTTTTTAAAAATAAATGAGTTCAATAAAAAAAGATATATATATATCACAAAAAGGTTAAAAAAACCCAAAAAAAGAATAAAGGATCAATTCAAAAGAAGAAGAAAGAATAAAAAGAAAGATAAAAAAAAGATGCTTTTTTATGAAAAAAAAATCCCAAGTCTCTTTATTATTCTTGTAAAGAAAAGACACACAAACACACACATTACAAAACGATTAAACCATTTAATCTTTGAATAATTTTTTCAACTTTCCTTATTTACCTATTACATTTTTTTCTTTTTCTTTTAATTTCTCATCAAGATGATCATCAAGTACTTCATTCCTAATCCTATTACCTTCAACATTAAATTCACCTTCAACTCTAAATTCATCCACATCTCCATCTGATTGTTCATCCAAATCTGCCTTTCCAAAATCTTTCCTATGACCCAAAAGAACTCCTCTCAAAACCTTAATCCTTTCCTCAAACCGATCCAAAACCACTTCGATCTCTCTAATCTCATCACTTTCTTTTCTCTTAAGATTTAAAACCCAATCATCAATTCCATCTCTAATAGCTTTCCTAATCTCATCTCTAGAAACGATTCTTTCTTGATTCCCATGATTGATTCCAATAGATTGATGGTTTCTAAAACTCAATAAATTCGAAATTAATAAGATCATGATAATTGAGATTCCTAAATAAGTAGTAATACTAAAACTCTTCAAATTCATAACCTTATAAAAAGCTTGATGTTGTTGTTGTTGATTAGAAGAATTAAAAGTTAAATTCGAATCAACTTTTTGATTTGGTTTAATAGATTCATTTTGATTTCGAATCGGATTTAATTTCTTTTCATTCAAACTACCATTTCTTTGATCTGATTCTTTCCTTTGATTCTCATCACTATTTCCTCCATTCCTTTGAACTTGATCATTTTCTTGTCTTTTTAATTCTTCTCGTATAGCTACATCTAAATCAACATGATAAGCTTTTTGTCCACTAAGTGCTGAACTTTCAATAATCCCTATTAAAACCCAAAACCCAAATTCATTAACAACCAATCTAAACGAAAAAAAAAAAATCTAAAAAAATACTTACCTTTTAAAAACCGATTAACTTTAGACCATTCAACAGAAGTAGTGACCACAATCCTAACTCCATCAGGTACAAACATCAAACAAGTTCTTGTCAAGACCGAAAAAGATGAACCAGCCGGTACATCCGGTGTACGTGTGGTCGTCAAGACTGTAATCGAATTTAAAAAATCTAATTCAATGATTTGTAAATTCAATTCACATTTACACTGTTTAGGTCCCATGGATGCATTCAAAGGTTTAATATAACTAATTTTTTTCGTCTTATTAGTCCATTCACTTGTTTCTAATTCTAAAAAAAAACCAAACCAAAAAAAAAAGGATAAGAAATTCAGAAAATCAATCAAGAAGTTCAAGAAAGAGAGTATTGAGCTTTTTTTTGGAGAGGAGAGTCAGTTTAACTACTAACTTACCGGTTAATCTTTGATCATTTTCCCAAAAAGATATCATAAATTCACTATTTAAAAATAACAAGTTATACAAATTCTCAACTGAAGTTTTATAAGTTGTATCAAGTGCTACATCTTTATAATGAGCATCAGTACCCAAACAAGCACAAACAGTTGATTCAGGTAATTTCGTCATGGTGGTGGTGGTATTAGGATTAGTGTTGGTGGTTTCATTGGGATTAGAATTGGTAGTCGAATTAGGATCTGTAGTTGATGGTCCAAGATATTCTACATGTACTTCATCATTACCTATAGCTGGATTCAATGAAATTGTTGATGAATTATTATGCGTTGGAATTGTGGGATGTGAAATCCTCCATATATTATTCATTAAATCGTATGTTACATCACGTGAGATAAATGAAGCAAATGTATGCTATAAAGACATTATAGACTCTTGGTTAGTTAATCATTTAGGACAAAGAGAAAAAGCTGACTTACACGACTTTGCATGGTCATCACTTGTATTGCATTCGGAATAATCAAAGCAGTCATTTTCTTTTCAATCGAAACCACATCTGAAAATGGTAAGACCAACTTAAACCCCCCCAAAAAAGTCAACACGAATTCCCCCCAAAAAAAAAGATTTGAAAATAGGGTTTTTTTTCTTAAAGATGACTTGGATTTTACTAACAGTTGTAACCCATCCAAAGATATTCGCATTAAAACAAAGATGTTGTTCAGAAATATATAATCTACCTTGAACCAAAATATCACGTTGTAAAGCACAACCATAATCTGTAAGCCAAGAAACCCCCCGAAAAAGAAAGAAGGAAACCAACATCAGTACTTTTCAGAACGGAATCCAAGACTCAAGAATGATCGAAAATGAACCTTCAATTAAATAATCATCTTGAGGAATAGCTTTAAAGATTGAATGGAAATCAAAGTTTCGTTTTCTAGAAGCCACAGCATAGCCCGTTCCAAGAAACTGATCATCAAATTCACTAGCCAAATCATAATTAGAGCCATGTTGATGAAGTACAGAAGTAGGTGATCGAAACCCATTAGAAGTCGAAGAGTTGATATTCAAAAGTTGTGGATCGTTTAAGTTTCCATTAGATTGATGAGTTGAAGTCGGATTAGACGTTCTACGGATCGATGGTGGTGATGGTACATGATTTGCTTGGGTTAACAAAGCTACACCTGACATGGCTAATGCTTCGGCTATTCCTCCAGTGGCAATCACACTATTGGTACTAGTGATCGAAGATGATTTAGAAGCTTTCTTATTTGGTTTTCGTGGATTGATCTGATGATTTGATGAGATAGGTGAATGAGTAGGTGTAGCTGTAGTAGATGTCGATGATAATGGTAATGGTGCTAATAATGTAGTTGAAGGTGAATTACGTGAAGGGGGAGCTTGGCTTGAATTGTTGATGGTAGGTGTTGTTGTGTTTTCGATAGATTGATTTGAAGTGGATTCGATTGAATCTTGATCTATTGAATCTTGAATAAGTTGTTGTAAACTATGAGTATGTTGATGATGGTTCTGATGAGATGGTTTAGGTTCTTCTTGTACTGCTGTTTGATGATTTGATGATGATGATGATGATGAACGAATGCCAGTTGGAGTTGAGTTTCCAATACCAATTCCCGATTTAGATGAGATTGAAGTTTTTGAAGAATTAAAGTTTGGATTGATATTTAATGTTTTTAATGATTTGGGAGTGTTTGAGTTGAGATTGAAGAATGAAGCACTAGGTGAGTTTAATTCATTTTGTGGTGTGATGACTAATAATGAGTTATGGTCATCATGACTTCTTTGATCGATTCTTGATTCTTGTTCTTGATTATCCAAACTTCCTGATGGTTTTGATCCTGGTTGAGGTGTTGGTTCTGTGATGGATGATGAATTGGGTGAATCTTCATTTGAAATTATCAATTTAGAACTAACTGATGAGGTTTTCTTGGATCGAGATGTGAATTTGTTAAACATTTTCTACTTTCCGAATCAAAACATCAATTCTTATTTGGAAATATTTACTTGATGGTCTATCTAGATCGATCCTGATATTATATTTCTTTGAACTTGTTTATTTTGATTTGGTTTAATGTCCTTTAAAGCTGAACTTCATGAAACTGTTTCAAGTTTTAATTTCTCTGTTTTCTCTTTTAACGCGCTTCTTTTATAGTGTGTTGTTGTCAAAATTGATTTAGATTAAAACTCAATTACACAATACTCAATTCAATTCCACGTCACTTTTCTTCAAACTCTCATGTGCCTTCAAATCAACAAGTTGGCTTCTATTCCCAGCAAGTCAGAGAATCCAGGGACTCATGGAATCCGTGAGCCTCGTTGTACGGGGAGTTGTGAGCATGGTACAGTTCCGCAGACTATTTGTAATGTGCCCAACTGTCTGACGGGTCTGAAAGTCACACGGACGGATGCATCATACGTGTCACATGCAGTAACGCAATACGGCTAGACTATCTCATCAGATCTCATCTCATCCACCCGTCCGCCATCCCGACCTCATCCTTACCCCAAACCAAGGTTTGATGTGTAACCTTGCAATACCCGCGAATAAAGCGGAAGTAATACCAACAAAAATACCGCTAGAAACTCGGAAGCAAGGAGTAATAAGATGTACATACATCCAACTTTTTGGGTTTTTTCGGTGAACAAAAAAACCAAAAACAAGTGAACTAAGATGTATCTCCAAGATTGACCCATGTTGACCTAAATTGACACCGGTTAACGGTGACCTCATATGCCTCGAAAAAGACCTAAGCTTAACTAAGCCCCTCTAGCGCGTTCGCCGCGCCCTCGCAGAGGGGCTTATATCGGACTCGCGTTTCATGGCGGGAGAGCTCCAGAAATTAAGTGCCTTTATGTACTTTTCTGGAGCTCTCCTCAATTCCTCACCGTAGGATTTCTCAAGGTTCAGGTATGTTCTCCTTCATGAGGAGCTACACAACCTCGTACCACTTTCATCAACAACTGAGAGCTGTGACGCTTTCAGGAAACGTTGCGCAAATGGTTTCTTACGTCCTCCTGTAACAGCCTAAGCATGCCAGTACAGGCCTGTACTGGCCTTCACCGAAATTTGGATGTTTGGTCCTTCGCCAAAACTGCTGTCGAAATGGATAAAAGCTAAAACCCTTAAGATATTCATCAAAACCCTTGGATATCGAGGGACACTTATCCCGGTGGCGCGAGGTCCTTTATTGTTTTTACGAAGACGAAACCCTTGTGGTGTTTTGTCAAGAAATTGGTAGTTTCCGACAAAGCTGCCATTTCAGCCTCCTGGTCTGAAATAGCCAGCTACACATTGCAACAAACTGGAAATCCGTTTTGAATACCCTTACTTCCAACAAATCTTGCTGAAAGTGGTACGAGGTTGTGTAGCTTCTCATGAAGCTACACATATCTGAACCTTGAGAAATCCCACAATGAGTATTTGAGGAGAGCTCCAGAAAAGTACATAAAGGTACTTAATTTCTGGAGCTCTCCCGCCATGAAACGCGAGTCCCATTTAAGCCCCTCTCTCGACTACTCGCTCGTCCGAGAGGGGCTTAGTTAAGCTTAAAAAAGACCACACCATTTTCGTAGTTTTGGGATTACGGCCAAAAGTAATTGACGACGCAACCACCCACTCTATTCCCTCAGATGACCCACTTTCACTCAGCCTTGCCTTTACTTTGAAGGTATTTGTTCCAAGACCAAAGCAGTGATACCTTGTAAATTGCAGATCAAGGGCAAAGCAGCAAAGCGTCATTGATGAGGCATCAACCCACTTTATTTCTTAAAACCACTTCCACTCGGCCTTGCTTTTGAGTTTTAAAGAGCACCAAAGTGATATAAGGCTTTGACAAGACATAGATCACCAATACTTCTCTTCATCTCTCTGCCCAATTTAGTTTCATATCCACTACCTTTCTTGCTTCAACCACCCACAATGTGATAGTTTGACTGTTTACCCCTTCTCTAACTTTTTTGCTTTCAATCAAAGCACGACTTCAATTTCCATCAATAAGACCCGGCGTCTTCTTCTATTTTGTCGCATTTCCATCCGCTACAAATTCAATTTCTATTACTCACACCCAGTGTGCCTTGTTCTTCATCTTATTTCCATTTGACCATCATGCTCGTCAAAGACTTGATCAAAGAACTCTTCGAGTTGACACCCTTGATACACAACACCCTGACTGTAGGCCAACTTTGCAACTTTGGAGCCCTCGCGGCAGACTTTTTGAAGAGGACCGACATCGCCTATGGGCCCTCATGTGAGGAGGGGCCTCTTGAATTCATCACCCATTGCCTCGACCCAGCTCAGCCCCCCACTACCTGGGCTCAACTATGGTACTTGATGTACAAAGACCTGCCGGCGTGTGGTTACGACACCTCCCATTTCTACCACCATGGGATTCCTTCAGCCTCACTTCGTCCTCCAAACGCCGTTAAGATTCCAGAGAAAACATTCAGCCCTCCTACAACAGTGTGTTTGACGTGCGTTACAGTGACTGCTACCGAATACGAAGAGCCTCTTCCACTCGAGACGCGATGCCAAGTCTATGGATACTTGTATGACATTGGCGGTGTTGAGACCTTGCAATACTTCACGGCGTATTGTCGTAGTAAGAATCTTTCATCCATTTTTCCGTGTCTCAATAATCTTCCTTAAGAATTGAGTCTTACCTTCCTAAGTTTCTTTACTTAGCAAGGTAAGAATCTGTGTGGGCTAGAGGCCTTCTCGAATCTTTAGGGATCCGGGAAGGCCAGTTTTTAAGGGGTTCGACTCCTATTAGTTCTATTCGTGGTTTCTTAACCGCTCTTAGAACTAATCAAAGAGTCCAACTCCTTAGAAAGACTAGAGCGTGGGGAGCCGGGGTCTCCTCACGGGGGAAACGGCACGTTTACCTTTTACCATATGTAAGGGAGGGAGGGCTGGACAAAAAGGAATTTTTTATGCTAGATTACTAGGTTAACTAGACTATATTCTTAAACGAAGTTGAGCACGTATAGAAGGTGTTTTACTGTGGTGATAACTGAAGGATAATGAAGAGGAAATGGAAAGGGGGGATAAGGGAACTAGGTCTAGAGTGATCTCTAGTTCTAGTCTTCTGACTTATACTCTCCTTCCTGATACGTGTCTTCTTTTGTTAGTGACATATGATACTTCATAGTCTAACATAGTCTTCAACAATTCCAAAGAAGAATTTGATATTCTCTCTTTTGGTCTGAAGGAAGACACGGTGGTCTATTACTAAATCCTCAACTCCTATCAGTCGTTCATCTCAGTGCACCCTTCATGGATCAACTTCACACATCGTGCCTCATGTAAAGGCATATCTCCCTAACATCCACATACTCACGGACTGATATATTGAGTATTTTGCTTACAGACTGTAATGCAACTTACACACCGTGCTATATGCGTCGTGGCGAAAGTCGTGAATACTATACTCAGGCTGAAGGACAACCTTCTACGGCTTGATCAATCACTCGTCAATTGAGGTCACGCAGTTGTGCTTGGAAGTGCTCCGAGTTGTAAGTTCGAGTGTATCCTTCTTTGTCGATCGGGCACTAACACGTTGAAGTACTAATTCAATTCGTTGGTGTCTAAGGAATAGATATAATATCCGCTTACCTGAACTCCAACGAGATGTTTATGCTTCGACTTGAAGTACACCGTTGAATGAGTGGGTCTTCTCCTGCAAGCGTCAGACGGGCAGATCAGGCCGGTCTCTGCGCGGTTGGAAAGAGGTGGATATGGTACTCGTTGAAATGGGTTAATCGCAGTGAGGTTGTAATTAGGAGGAACTTTGGCAGGCATTAGAAAGATATTGATAATGTTTGCAAATATATATACTATGTGTTTATATATTGAGTGTTTCAAAACCGCAAAGAAGTTCATTCCTTCAGCTTCTTCTACCCGGCTTTTCTCCCTTTCATCTAGGTGGTCTTCGTTCCCGAAGTCATGACCATCGCAAAGTCCCTCTCTGTTACGATCTAATATTCCCCTGGTCAGCTTGTGTTGATCACCGCCAGTGCTCGGGTTGCTTGAGCGAAATGTGCTAACTTGGTTCATTTTGCTGAATGGATAAAGGTGGCATGGATGACCGGCGGGCAAACGAGGAGGTGACGGGAGAACGGAATGACGGATGTGTTCTTTCTGATTCGATGCGTCTACCTTCGGAATTACATATACCGAATTGGTTGTATATATATTTATACACTTCTATTTGGGTCAGACTGTATCGCTGCGTGACAGGGGGGGAAAGCTCACTGCTCACCCTTTGGTGAGCCTCGCGGATTCCATGAATCCCCCGATACTCTCCAGCAAGTTGTACATATAGGATTGGATCGTAGAAAATAATCATCTCACTTTTCAATTCAGAAACCTCAAATTGTCAATCCTTCAACAACACTGTGATAGGATTTCCCATTTTGGCATTCTAACAAACAAAGGGGCTAGAAAAAAAAATTCAAGACTTGATCAAATAAAATAACCAAAACCCTTGCCAATTTCTGCATTCTCAAGCTTTCAGAAAAATCGAATTCAGATGTAAATCAAACACTGATCAACTTCTCCTTTTCAAACCGTAATTTTCTAGAACCACATCAACATGCTTGGCCCAGGCGCGCCCGGAAAGGCCATCTTGAGGCCAGGGGCGCGTTCATGACCTATATTCAACATGTGAAAAACACGGTTTGATACCACATTAAAGATGATGGAGGTGTGAAGAAAGATTAAGATACTCAAGACCATTAACTTAACTAAGTCCCTTGATGCTGAGACATCTGTCATTCAAGTAAGTTGAATCTGCATAGCTGAGCATGAGGGACTTACATCTAATGTTGTGTTAACTGGCCTGAGGCCTTATAAGGATTTCCTTGCAGAAGAAATCTTGATTTGTCCTTTTTCATGAGCTCACCAAAGAAACTTTTACCGTGCTTCATGGGGATATGTATGCGCTGAAACCCCTCTTCATAATGTGCAAGTGGAATCATAAAGATTCCTTGGTTGCTCACTAAGCTACATGATTTGATATTTTGTGATTTTCACCTATGGCTCACAGCTCTGTTAAGTTGAGGAATTATTGTCATGAACCACAGAGCTACATGCCAGCTACAGGTGAATTACATGTGAAAATGACAAAACAAAACAATTATGGTACTCAAAGTTGTGTATACTTTGCCGTGTCTAGTTTTTTTTTTGGTTTTTTTGAAGCTACAGCCATTCTGATATTTGTTGTCGCTCACATTTTTGGAAAGAAAAAGTTTATGAGCTCGAAACCTAAGTTTTAACCAGTTAAAACCTGAAAAATGGCTGTATCTCCTTGAATTACAGCCAAATTCAAAGTTTTATCGAGTAAAAACTTAGGTTTCACCAAGTTTCACTTTTTCTTTTTCAAAACAGAGCAACAAGAAATATCGGAATGGCTGTAGACACAACCCGGAAAAAGTATGTCTTTTGTTCAAAGCTCAAAAATATGTACTTCTGAGCCAGAAACATAGTTTTTCCTGGTCGTGTGTAGTTGTGAAAAAGACAAAAAACTATCTAAGGCAAAGTATACACAACTTTGAGTACCGTAAATATGTAGCTCAGTGAGAAACTCAGGAATTATAATCATTCAAGTGGCACATTTTGAAGCAAGTAGCAGCACATATGCCCATGAAGCATGGTGAAGAAGATCCTTGGGGCAATACTGGAACCGCTCCGCACCACTCTGGATTTTGGCCAGTTTGGGGTGCGGAGCGGAGTCACTGCGCTCGAGCGGACCGCACCGGCTCCGCTCTTTCTCAAAAAAAATTGGACCCTGGTCGAGTGGAGCGGCAAAACCGCTCCGCTCGCGCTCCGCACCGCTCTTTTGAGCGCTTGATTAGCGAGAAAAACAAAAAATTGTTTTTTTTCAAAGGTGATGTAATAGAAAACATGTTTATATAGATGATATAACTATGTAAAGTAGCATAAATGATAGAACCTAGCCTTTCTTCTTATTTTCGTTCTTCTTATTTTCGTTCTTTTTATTTTCGTTCTTCTTTTTATTTTTCAGTCCTAAATAGCATTCAAGGGCCTTTGAAGCCTCTTCAAAAATCCCATCCGGCATGATTCCTTCTTTCATCCACGCTTGACACCCAACCAGACGCTCCATTGTCTTTGGGAGCATACTACCTCTTGAAGGTGTACACACATCGGCGGCCGCGGAAAAGGTCCGCTCACATGCACAGGAGGTGGCTGAAATAGCTAGATAGTCGCGGGAGAGCTTAGCAAGTGTAGGGAAATGTTGTGCGTGGTCCTGTGAATTAAGAAAGAAAAAACATAAAGAAATGATAGTCAACTTCAAACCCAAGTTGCAGATAAAAAAAAGATAAAAAAACCTGGACTAACCTTCCACCAACCAAGTGGAGTCTGTTCCTTTCTGATTGGGAAGCGTCCAGACATGTACTCTTCCAGCTCAGACTTCTGTGAAGTCTCTGTACCTCCGTTCGCCACTCCAAAGATATCATATTCATCGACCTCGGTATTTTCATTGTTGTCATCAGGTGGAGGGGTCGCATTGCGTACCTGAGAAGCTTCTAATTCAGTGGTATAAGCAGTGTCAATCGCTTCAAGTGCAGAGGTTTCGTGTTGGGGGTAATGGATGGTGAAGAATTTTCCACGAAGTCGAGGGTTCAGAATTGTCGCCAAGACAATGCCTTCAGAATCTGCCGCCTCTTCTTGGTACTTGGTAAGCCACTCGATCATGATGTTGATCGAGTTGTCGAGACTTGGAAACGTGGATGCTTCGGCTTGATGAGTTTTGAGGTCAGAGATCACCCGGCGATACTCTTGTAGTAAAATACAGCCAGTAGGGCCATTGCCCTCGACACAAGATGTTGCTTCGACAAAGGTCTAGTCAAACAATGTTGTCAATATCTCAGTTCAAAACCACCAGAGGAAACCAAAGACAAAACAAACTTACCTTAAGGACCTTGTTGACCATCTCAACTGCGTGCCATTCTTCAGGTGAGATTGTAACACCCTTAAAAAAACATGCCTTACGATCTGCTGCGATCATCGAGTTGATGACCTTCATTGACAAACATATATCAGTATAATTCAAGAAATAAATTGGACATTTGAAAAGTTAAAGAAAGATCACAAAGAAGGAAGACTTGCCTCTTGAGCCTCCAAAGCTATCTGCCAACTCGCGTAATGGCTGTTCCAGCGTGTCTTACATGGGCGTTTGAGCATGCGACCCTTGTATCCCATACGGGTCGCACGCGTCTTGAAATTGTTGCGACGAGCGGCACTACTTGCAATCTGCCCGGAAATTGTATCGACCTAATGGGAAAATTGAAATATCAGCGCTCACACTTGGACAAAAAGTAGGAGATGGGTACTGACCTTTGCAAGGGCTGACGCAACAACATCCTCGGCCACATCCTGATCCTTTTCTCCTTCGCCCGCATTGATGTTAATGTCAACATCACTCTCTCCGTCATCATCAACTCCATCGGGCTTCTCAGGTAGGTCAGTGTCATCTTCTTCTGAGTCCGGATCGTCTACTTGAACCTTGCCATCGCCATTGTTAATCTCGAGAGCAGGAATCGGGAGAGAAACTTTCTTGGGAGTCGTTGGTTTTGAAGTTCCAACCGTCTGACCTAGAGCTTTCAAACCGTGGCCAACGGTTAAATTCAACTTATGCGCATAACATTTTATATGATGCCCTGAGGCATTCCAATAAATCGGGTCGTCAGCTTTTGAGAACATTGACTGCAGCTCAGCTGCCATCGGACCGTTGTTGCCTCCACTGTCCGTGGTCTGAGCTAGCATGTAAGTAGTTTGAAAAAGATAATATCAGTATGAAGAACTAACTAAATGAATAAAGAAAAATAGATACAAGGAAAACAAAGAAGGACGACTTATCTTTTTGTGAAGTCCGTGTCGGACCAAGAATCTTCCGATGGGTCTTGCAAGAAGAGCGCCAAAGTGACGCCATGCGACCATTTTGAGTGTAAGGTGAGTTGATTTATATTCCCAATTGTTGTTGATGTAGTTCGCTGATGCGCCCACAAAGGCGAATCGGTTGCCTTTAGTGGTCCAGACGTTGTGGATCAGGCAAAACTTGCCTTCGTTTTGCTGTTGAAAGACATTGTTGTTTTAGAAACATAAGAAGATGAATATAAGTGAAAATGTTCGGAAATGAAAAAAGATCGGAAATGACTTACTTGAAGCGTAGTAATCACCTTGTTGTGCAATCCAGCAAACAGATGGTGTGACTGCTGTGCCGCCCATGTCTTTGAGCGAAGCACAGCTCCTCGATTAACACCGCTGAATGCTGCTCTCAGGAGTGGGTCTTTGAACCGAACCCAAGGTAGAGCGTGCCAAACCACCCACATGACTAGAAACATGTTGAGGAGATTGGGTGAAAACTTCGGTCCAGCAAGGTATGAATCTAATTTGGTAGCCTTTTCCTCCTTCTTCTCATCTTGCAGTCTTTCTTTGTATGAAATCAGAAGCTTGACACCCGCAGCAATCGCTTTGTGACGGTTCTTGCATTGAGGTCGTCCTTCGCCTCCATCGCGATGGCACCAAAGACCCCAGAAGGATCTGTCCCCGGCAGAATACGACTTAGGACACCATCTACACTTGTAAAGTAGACCCTAAAGAAATGCAACGTCAGTGAGCTGTGTCGTGCATGATATAATGAAGGTGGAAAGAAAGGAAGAGTCAGAGAATACCTTAGGAGGAAAATAATATGTAAGCAGGTCCTCAACGCGGGCCGATCGAACTGCGTTGTATCCAGGTTCGCTCTGACTAACAAACTCAACATCGGAGTCTTGGTCAAGGTCGGCGTTTTCTGGGACCTCAAAAGCCTAAAGAGATAAAGAGAGCAAAAGATTGTTAAAACAATGATCGAATGATTAAATCAAACAATCATGATAGGTGAGAACCTTGACTTACATCTGATTTGTCCGATTTGGTCCGCTTAGATGTTCGGGGTGAGACTGTGCCTACACTACCAGATGGTGATCTGGCACGCTTGCAAGTTGAAGAGCGTGTCTAGATAACCAAACCAAAACATAAGACATTGGGAATGAGTATTGAGTGTTTAATGATATTGATTGAAATGATTAAACTCACTTTTCCTGGCGAGGTAGGTTTTGCTTTTGATTGAACTGGTGCTGGACCAGCTTTCTTCTTGCCCTTGTTCAAAGAAGCTGGCGGCCGAGGTGAAGCCAATCGATTAGCAAGAGGTCCAGGAGTTGATTCCTCCTCCTCGTCATGAATCGAAGGAGATGCTCGTTGACATGAATCTTTTGGAGGTACAACAAAACCTGGCTGGGTTCGTACAGGGCTGGGTGGACGAAGTTGTCTACTAGAACTGTGACTGGGGACCTGGAGCGAGGAACTATTTGATGATTTTTTAGAGGGTGCCATTTGATCAAGCAGACGAGAAAAAAGGAAGTGTGGGAAGGAAGATGAAAGATAAGTAAAGGAAGTATACGAAGGTAAATGCAAGGTAAGTGTAAGATTTTTTTATTTTTCTGATCTGAATAAAAAAGAGCGAGGGGGACTAACCTAATCAAGATAGTAAACCAAGAAGTCCAAAAAAAAGACAGACCACAAGCTAGCCGTAGTCGGAAGTCTTGCCAGGGGTCGTCCATGTTGCCAAAACAGTCGAAGCGCCACGATCTTTGGTGTTGGTGTTTGAAGGGATAAGTGATTGGAATTGAGGAGGGAAGCCACCTCTACAACCTGTACCCTTGCCCCTGGGTACAGGGTTTCTGCTCCGCTCTATAGAGCGGGGTGCGCAGGGCCGGAGCGGGGAGCGGAGCGATGGCTCCGCTCTATGATTTCCCGGTCCCAGGGAGTGGAGCGGAGGGCTCCACTCGGATGTGCGGTGCGCGGAGCGCACAAAAAAGCGCTCCGCTCCTGCTCCGCTCCCGCACTTTCGAGTGGAGCTGTTCCAGTATTGCTTGGGGAACTCACAGGAATGAGGAAATTGGGATTTCCTCTGAAAAGGAATCCTTACTCCTCAGGCCAAAATGACAAGTTTAGATGTAAGTCCCTCATGCTGACTCCTGAGACATGTGGATTCAACTTGCTTGAATGACATCTGTCTTGGCATTGAGAGCATCCACTATGGTTGTGTTAACAACATGAATCAGTGTCACTTTAATGCTAAAATACAAACAGCTCCACTATGGACCTGTTATATACCTGTGGTCTGTACAACTGCATCAAATCTTGCACCCCGTGTGTTCAAATCTACACATGCCTACAACTTGATTGATTGTAGGAACCATGGTAAATCAGATGGTAAATCATCCCAAAGTTGTGGTTACCAACTTGGATAAAACACACATGATCAAATTTTGTGCTCAGGAATTCAAAATTTACAATAAATCACCCTCATGATAGTGGGTGCTCTGAGGGCCTTGGTTAAGTTAGCTAAACCCATTTTTTTAACAATGATGACAGGACCAAAGTTGACTAAGGCGGTGTTTGGCCACGCATTTGACCATGGTTTTATCGCCTACTGACTGTGGTCAGAATGCAATAAAACCACACTTTTTTTAAAGCGTTCGGTAGCTTAAGCATCGGCCAAAAACCATGGTTTTATCGCCTACAAAACCACAAAAGAATGTGGTTTTTGCCTCTTTCTCAGAAACAGCTTTTTGTGGATTTTTTTCGTGGTTTGACCACGGTTTCATGGTTTTGACCGTGAACTTGACGGTTTTTGGCCACTCACGTTTCCCTCAACACTTCTTTACCTCTCTGTTTCTCTCTCAAGTCATTCCAAATCATCTCCAATTTTCTCCAATCATCTAAACTCCTTCAATGGCATCCAAAAACAACGGAAGTTCCCCGAAAGATCCACCAATTCAGTGGACTGACTCTCGATCGAAGTGGTTATTAGAAGAAGTCAATTGACAGATCGAGCTGGGTCGTGGAACGGATAGTGGTCTTCAAGCCAGTGGTTGGACTGATGTAGTTTCAAATTGGTATGAAAACTACAAAGTTTCTAACTCAAAAAAACAACTCAAGAATCAATTTCAAAAGGTACATTGTATATATGACTATGCGAACTCTGTTCCATGTAACTCATATGAAATTTGCTTTGCTCCTCTAGCTCAAGAAAGCCTACAACACATACTACGAGATTGCTTTCAAATCGGGCGCTGGCTGGAACAACGAGACTCAACATGTTGATATGAGTCCGGACCAGTGGAAGACTTATATTGATGTAAGCAGCTTTCTTTTCTGTTCAATATCATGCATTTCATCTACTCAAATGTGCTTTACTTTTACAGTCACATTCAGATGTGAAACAATTTGAAAAACGAGTGTTCCCGTTTCTCGAGCTCATGGGATCTTTTATGGGGAAACAGCATCAAGGTCTTCCCAGCAACATAATCGGAACTGGTGCTCCGATTCCTTCTCCACCTTCGAACCACCACAAACCAGCTGAGGACGAGGACACGTCTGACCTAGACCAAGGTGGAGTTTCAGGTAAGTTGATTTTGCTAATTCTTTTTTTTTCATTTGTTTGATATCTTTTTTTAGACTCTATGATACAGCCCAATTTAGATGAGCCTGGAGCCACCAATACCGTTGCTCAGACCCCTGTCACTACGAAAAACCCACTTCCTTTTAACCGATTCTTGAAGGGCAAGAACGTGGTGTTTAAGAGTGGCATTATGGACTTTCCCAGCAACACAACCCCAACCACGGTCATCAAGAGAGCTGTGACCACTCCCAGCACAAGAGCTTCGACTTCTAAGCGTCAAATCTCTCTTTCAGCTTCACCTCCACCGTCACCAGCTGGAAAAAAAACCAAAGGTCCGACCGCAGCTCCCAAATCTTGATTGACAGGAACTTCAGCCCTTGCGAGCTCGATGGACCAAGCAGTCAAAGTAGAGAAGACTCGACTCACCTCTGATCTTGCAATAGCCTCGGCGAAGTTGGAGAAGTTCCCCTACAAGAAACAAGCGATGGAGTTGTTTGACCAAGGAGCGGCTGAAGCTTTTGGAGGTGATGAGGACCTCGAATTGGAGGCTGCTGATGTTCTTTGTGATGAAGCTAAGGCTAGTTCATTTGTAAATTTATCAGCAAAACTCAGATTCAAATGGCTTTTCAAACAAATCAAGAAGAATGAAGAGTAAATTGTAGGTATTATTCCAAACTCTTTTGTAAACACATATTTTAAACTACAAATACATGTATTATCCCAAATGTTACAAAAGAAATGAAAAGTAGTTGTTTATTTGTATCCTTTGATCAATGAACAAAAGAAACACAAGTTTGTTTTTGAGTGAAATTTCAGCATCCTTATACACTTTGAGTTTAGCCACGTCTTTGAGCACGACAATGAGTAAGATATTCATCAAACATAGCTTGTGCTATGATATCACGTTGATTTGCTCCTTCAGCTCAATTGAGAGCTGTAGGTTCTACATATGGAGCAGGCTGACGAGCAGCCGCTTCAGCTTGATCTTGCATGCGATGTTCAAGATCTTTGAGTTCGTCAAATTCATCAGGTCCACCGTGAAGTCGTATGATATTATGTAGGACACAAAGAGCTACTACAATCATGCTCTGTGTCCTGAGAGAGTAGGAAGACATATCTCGAAGGATTGGAAATCGAAATTTGAGTACTCCAAAGATGCGCTCGATGACCATTCTTAGACCGGAGTGGCGCAGGTTAAAAAGCTCTTTGAAGGTACGGGGTTGTAATCCACACCGACTCCACTCTTGCAAGTGATATCGAACCCCTCGATAGGGTGTGAGAAGAGTTTGAGTGCACATATAACCTGCATCACTTAAAAAGTAGCGACCTAGAAATGTTCAGATTAGTTCTGGTACATTTGATTTGAGAGAAACAAACAAACATACCTGCTGGGACTTTGAAGCGACCCCCTCGACAGGCTTCCTTAAACACAGTACCATCGTGATTGGACCCCGGAAAGCCTGCGAGAACAAATACAAATAGCATTGAAAAACTACAAGCTGCCAAGACGTTCTGTGAGAGGCCCTTCTTGTAACCTCGATAGGACGGATGTAGTTCATGCGGAACTACTGCAGGTATATGGGTTCCGTCCATTGCACCGATGCAATCCTTGAAGTAAGGAAATCGTTTAGGATTGTCTTCGATTTCAGGTGGGATCGGTGTGTTTTCACCAGGCATCACGATAATTTCTTCCTTCAGCTCAGCAATGGCTTCACAGACTTTGTTGAAGTATCTACTGATGGTATCTCCTGACCGCTGAAAGCGTTCTCCAGCTAATCGATTCGTACCGGAGTTGCCCACAATAAAGAGAAAGATCATAATCTGTTCTCAAGCCGACACCTCGATTGAACTTTGGATTGAAGGGCTCAGACGATCAACCAAAGCATCAAATGCTGGTTTGTTCATCCGACACAGTTCTCGGAAGCGGACTGGAGAGCCGTTGTAAACTTCTTCAGCATAAGCGTTTCCGCGAAGCTTTGATGTTCGACATGGCACTTTTTGGCGACCAAGGAAGTCGAGGACGGCTCGGCCGGCTCTGAAGACCATCCCTAATAGGTCAAGATGGGGTTCTTGATTGCTCGATGTCGATGAACGTGCTGATTCAGACATTCAAAAGGTTTTTTTTGGGACTTGGAACTTTTTGAAAATTGATCAATTTCATTTTTCATTTTTTTATCGCATTCACCTTCAGACCGAGCTGAATGCGCTTTCTGACTACATTCCTCTGGATTCTCAGTCAAAAAGCGCCTTCGACCACATTCATACATGTATGAATGTGGTCGAATGCGTAGGTACTGTGAAACCTCCGGATCCGTTTAACAAAGCCTCGCCGGATCCGGGTTTCCTGTAGTGGTGAACCATCAGATGGTTCACGCGACGCGCATGTTTTATTTACTTACTTCCATATATATTATATGGATATCTTCTCGATATCCTTTTCCATATCTTGTTTCCTTATTTGTTCGCCGCTTCCGGCCTTTATCTTGTGCGCTCTTATCTTGTAGCCTAGAATGAGATTTCACTGCGAAAGTCTCGCCTATAAAAGGCGGACCTTTCTTCGCTGCAATTCAATCCCCAGCTTGCTCTCTACTGATTCACCGCACAGTGCCTTTTGCCTAATCACTTCCTTATAATCCTCGAATCCGCTATTCTCGCATTATAAGCCTTTACCCGAATTAGACTCTCGGTACTTCTGAACCCTAGTAGATTCACAGAAATATTTCTGCGATTTTTTTTCGTAGCATCCGTTTATTTTTTATCGTTATCTTTCCTCGCCTGATCAGCAGGAACCGTTGAAAGCTTATAGAAGCTTAGTATCGGAACCGTATCTTTCCGAAGGATCTGTTGGAACCGTTCTTTCCAAGGATCATTAATCGTTTTTTTTCCGTTGGAGTCATTCTCCAAGGACTATTATTATATCTCTTACACTCCGAATTTAGTGTAAGCCGTTTTTA
Organism: Melampsora larici-populina 98AG31; assembly: GCF_000204055.1. Classification (NCBI taxonomy): domain Eukaryota; kingdom Fungi; phylum Basidiomycota; class Pucciniomycetes; order Pucciniales; family Melampsoraceae; genus Melampsora; species Melampsora laricis-populina. The sequence continues at coordinate 2,338,461 of NW_006768767.1, forward strand.
AGACTATCTCTCTAATTTATATATATTCACGACCAAGTTCACTATACTGACACAGCTTTGCAAACCGTGTTGGGATAAGTATAGTCCGGAAGAACTTGCCGAAATCTTTTCGCGAAGAGTCTCCCCTAAAAATCAACATACTAGAGATCAGTCACTTATATCAGCGATGGACCCCGCAACCGCCACTTTAATTGCTCAACTTCAAGAGGAAGTCAACAGACTATCCCTCAACGCGTCTCAGCAAAATCAACAACCACCTCACACTCACACGGAGCGTGTCGAAACCATCCGTGTGGACTTACCCATCTTCAATGGTAAGAACGATCCCGAAATTTGGCTAACTAAAGTAGAAGCCATGCTTACCTCTCGAAAATACCCTTTAGAGCGTTGGACCAACACTATTGTTGGTTGCATGAAAGATGAGGCCGAAACCTGGTGGTATAACTTAGCCAAAGAATACGGCTATGAAGGCATGAGTTGGGAATTGTTTAAAAGTAAGCTACTGGAACATTATAACTATTCTTTTAAACAACTGGAAGCCCGACAAGCCATTGATAATCTCAAATTTCGAACCGCAGAGGAATATATTGAAAAGTTTAAACGCCTCAGTTTCAAGATTCCTAAAGAAAAACTTACGGACTGGGAAACTCAATATTTATTTATAAGGAACTTACCTCACGATCTCCAGAGGCGAGTCCTGTCTGAGAAAGGTGAGACTTTGGACGCCTTAGCTAAATCTCTCCGTGAAAATGAGAGGTTGTCTCGTTCAGTGTTCTCTAACAAGTCTCATTCTTCCCCATTACCATCTGATTCCCGTTGGCAAACCAACTCAAATTTCCGTAACCGTCAACCAAATCATTCTCACAACAATTTTCGAAATTCCTCAGCGACTCCCATGGATTTAGACGTCGCCGAGGTGAGTAAATCAAGATGTTATAATTGCAATAAGACCGGACATTTCTCGAAAGAATGTCGCGCTCCAAGGAAGAAAACTAATCAACCAAATTCCAATCATCGCACACAGAATAAATTCTCATTTAACTTAATGGAAGACTCCGATAGAATTGAAGATTCCGGAGAAGGAACTGTAGAAGTTGATCTACATTATCAAGAAGAAACTACTCAAATGGAACTGGACTTACATTATTTAGAAGGAACTCCCGAGATTGGATTTAACCCTCACTTTATCGACGAGAACAACATACCCGATAAACTCCTAGACCTAGTATTCAATACCCCCGACAATAGAACTCCTATGGAAAGACTCAAGAATAACTTAGAAGTTGATGAAGACGTCACTCACCTACACCCTGAAGCCATTGAATTCACGCCGGGTCTACGAGACCATTACACCCGACGCAACGTAAACCATACTAGAGGTCTTCTTGCTCAAGACGAGATGATGGCTGTCAAGAAATTATGGTGTGAAACTATGTCTGATGGAGACGAAGATCTCGAACACTTCCTTCACGAGATCGAAGATGTCTATTTGAATCCTGTCTCTTCCCATTACGAGACCGACATAGCCGCTTACTCAAATCAAAATGAAAGCTTAGATAGTCACATCACCACTAAGACAACCGAAAAGGACGCCTCTTCTTGCAGCTCTTCAGTCCTGCCTCCTTCTCTATGGGACGGAAAAGAACAAGTTTACATTCAAGAAGATTATCAGCTCAATGTAGATGAATTATTGGAGATCTTCGCCGGATATGGTGATAAAGAAAGTACCCCAGAACGTATTGTTATAGATCTTACTAAAGATGAAGAAGAACCTCAACCCTTGTTCGTAAAAGAAGTTGAGGACTTCATAGAAGAAACTCCTAGTTCAAGTCAGATCACTCTAGTTGACGCAACAGAAGACATCAAAGAAATTAGTATCGAAGAATGGAGAAAATCAGTCAGCAATGGTAAAAGAAAGTATGAACCTGATATTCTATTTCCACAAGAAGAAATAAGCCCACGAAAGAAATTTCCTCGTCGTGGTACTCCCTATCCTTACCTTCCATCGAATTCAACTTTGTCATTCAATTATCTCGAATTGAACCTCTCTGAAGGAGAAACTCAATTACCCCGATTTGAATTCTTAGCCGGTGGTCTCCGAGCCACCACAATTATCGACACTGGCGCCGGTACAATTTATATTAGCAAGAAATTCGCCAGGACCGCATGTCTTCAAGGAAGGATGAAGGTCGAAATCTGCCCAGCTCGACAAGTCAAAGTAGCTAATGGTCAAACTACGATCATCCGACACAAGGCTAAGTTTAGCCTCCGATGGGGCCAAGATTACCTCCAACACTGTGAAGCCCTCATCACTGATTTGCCCGGATTTGACCTTGTTCTTGGTCTACCGTGGTTAAGAAAAAATGAAGTTGTTCCCGATTACAAGACTCTCGGATGGAATTTTAAATACCATCACAAGGACATCAAGATCTTACCTCAAAACCATCCTGAAGGGAAACAACAGACCTTATTTATACTCGACGCAGAAGGAAGATCCTCCGAATCAATCCGAATGGAAGCAATAGCTAGAAAGTTTGTTCCAAATTGTTTCAAGGAATCAATATCAACTGACACCAAGCGTAAGTGGTCACACATAATCGACACTGGCGACGCCAAACCAGTAAAAGTTCATGGCAGACCTTATACGCCACCGGAACATCTCTTAATTGATAAATTTGTGAAAGAAGGACTCGAAGAAGGTATTATTCGTCCTTCTAACTCTCCCTGGTCTGCTCCGATAATTCTTGTAAAGAAAGCTAATGGAGAGACTTGTGTTTGTGTAGATTTCAGATCTCTCAATGCATTGACAAGAAAGAATTCGTATCCACTCCCTAGAATTGATGAAGCATATCAATTCCTCAAAGGCGCAATTTGGTTCACGTGCATAGATTTAAAAAGTGGGTTTTGGCAGGTTTCAATGGACCCATCTTCAATTGAAAAGACAGCCTTCGGGACCAAGAAAGGATCATATGAATTCTTGGTCATGCCATTTGGGCTGTGCAATGCGCCAGCAACCTTTCAATCTATGATGAATGATATACTGAGACCTGTTTTGGATAAATGTGCTTTGGTTTATCTAGACGATGTAGTGATCTATTCATCATCTTTCGAACAACACATCAAGGATGTGACAAAAGTTTTGCAACTTTTAGATGGTGTGAACCTTGTCTTATCACCAAAGAAGTGCAAATGGGCACATACTGATTTGATTTTTTTAGGACACAAAGTCAATGGTCAAGGTATTCAAGTTGACGACGAAAAAATCAAGAAAATACAAGAATGGCCTACCCCTACGAACATTACCGAAGTTCGTGGATTTCTTAATTTATCAACCTATTACAAGCGTTTTATCAAGGATTTTTCAAAAATTGCAACCCCACTGTACGCCTTGACGGAAGGCTCCCCGAAAAAGCGGGCTGCAATTTCGTGGGGGAAGGAGCATGATGCTGCCTTCAAATCCCTCAAGCATCATCTTGCCAACACCGCCCTCCTATCCCATCCAATTCCATTCAGACCTTTCGTTATTGATACTGACGCCTCCGGTTTCAACATTGGCGCCGTCTTGCAGCAAGATCCAAATTCAGAACTTATTGACTCCTCCTTCTCACTTGTCGAATACAACAAGAAGGCCAAGAACTCGACCCTTAGGCCCATTGCCTACGAATCTCGAAAGCTCTCGAAGACGGAGCAGAACTACTCAGCGCAGGAGCGTGAACTCCTGGCTATCGTACATGCATTGAAGAAATTCCGAGGATTCATCGAAGGATCCCCTATCCTCGTACGGACTGATCACGAGTCCCTCAAGCATTTCAAAACTCAACGCCACGTCAATTGAAGACTCGCAAGATTTGTGGACGAAATTGAATTCTTCAATGTTCTAATCATTTATCGACCCGGCTCTCAACAGCTCGCCGCCGATGCTCTCTCTCGACGCCCAAACACTGAAGCAGATGTTGATCCACCCGAAACCGCCGCTCCCTTATTCGTTACCAAACAGGAAACTTTAGACAGTTTCGACACTATCACCAAGTACCGCGACCAACTCCTTAAAGGCGTCGACCCCTCTCTCGTAGGATCTGGAAGATTCTCCATTCAAGATAATACCTTGATGATCCAGAACTTGGACAACGAAGACAAACTCCCAGTGCCTAGCAACCGCCGCGAAGCCGAAGAAATCATTAAAGGCATCCACACTGATTTAGGACATCGAAGCGTCAAGGATACATTAGACGCAGTCCAGAAAAGGCTTTGGTGCCCTGATATGACCAAAGTCGTGGAAGGTGTCATCGAAGTCTGCAACCCTTGCCAACTTTCCGCACCTCCAACCTCAAAACAAACCACCAGCCTCCGAGTCATAGAGCGTGGTGGACCTTTCAAGAAATGGGGAATGGACTTTGTAGGTCCTCTCCCTCAAACCGCAAACGGTTATCAATACCTAGTCACCGCCATTGATTATGGCACAGCTTGGGCTTGTGCGATCCCGCTCAAGAAGCAGTCTGCTAAAGCTGCAATCCAAATGGTAAAGAGTCTCATCTTACAGTTTGGACTTCCCGAAGAAATAACCACTGACAATGGCCCTGAATTCGACTCCTATGAATTCATTAACTTCTTAAAGGCCAATCTCATCCAACACAACCAAACCAGCCCTTACCACCCTCAATCCAATGGACTCGTCGAAAGATTCCATCAAACTTTAATCTCATCAGTTCGAAAACTTGTCTCGCCTGACTCTCAAAATCTCTGGGATGAAGTTCTCGAACAAGCCCTCTTTGGCTACCGTGTGTCCAAGAACGCGACATTAGGAAAATCTCCCTATTTCCTAGTCCACGGTATAGAACCACGCCTACCTCACAATCCTCGCTTCTTTGGTCCAGTACCTCCTATCTCAACTCAAGAAGCCGAATTAATCTACCGAAAACGCAACCTAGATTCAAAAGAACTCAACATAGCCCGACAGGAAGCTATCAACACCGCCAATGAGAAAGCTCAAAGACGTGCCGCTCAGTCTGAAGAGACTTATGTCGAACAAAACTTCAAAGAAGGCGATCTCGTCCTGAGAAGATTCGAAGACCGCCCAACCAAACTTCACCCTCGATGGGACGGACCCTTTGTCATCCAAGACATCCATCCAAATGGAAGTTGTGTGCTCATGACTTCTGGAGGACACTCTCTAATGTTACCAACCAACCAAGACCGCTTAAAACATTATAAAGGTCCCCCCAATAACTTTTTCTACGCGTCCGCCGATGTTAAAAGACGCGACAAATGGGCTCTGCAACGCAGAGGAATGTTAAGCTATAACAATTAAGAATTGTTTCTTTTCCTTTTTATTTCTTATATTTATTTTTCTCTCAATTGTTTTCTTATAACTAACTTGTAGTAGTATAATGGATATGTTTCAATTTATATTTTATTTGTTTTCCTTTATACTTCTTTCCAAATATTTCTCTTCTTGAATACGGTGCTTCGAACTGGAGAAGGGATGATGTGAAACCTCCGGATCCGTTTAACAAAGCCTCGCCGGATCCGGGTTTCCTGTAGTGGTGAACCATCAGATGGTTCACGCGACGCGCATGTTTTATTTACTTACTTCCATATATATTATATGGATATCTTCTCGATATCCTTTTCCATATCTTGTTTCCTTATTTGTTCGCCGCTTCCGGCCTTTATCTTGTGCGCTCTTATCTTGTAGCCTAGAATGAGATTTCACTGCGAAAGTCTCGCCTATAAAAGGCGGACCTTTCTTCGCTGCAATTCAATCCCCAGCTTGCTCTCTACTGATTCACCGCACAGTGCCTTTTGCCTAATCACTTCCTTATAATCCTCGAATCCGCTATTCTCGCATTATAAGCCTTTACCCGAATTAGACTCTCGGTACTTCTGAACCCTAGTAGATTCACAGTACCTACAAATTTGACTCTGTTGCCGAACGACGCCTAAGTAAACACTATCTTGTCCACATTTAAATATGGGAGATCAACAACCAAGGCAAGAGGGAGTCTGCTCAATATGTATGTCAAGTTTTTTGAATTGTAGGTTTAACATTATGAGTTCAAGTTCACCACATTCAAACTCAACAAAGTTCCTTGCTCCTTGGCATGCCTGTACGCTTACCTACACCTCTTATCAATTTACAGTTTATAAATAAGTTTATAAAAACTCAAATTAGAACCTACTCCTTCTTGGAGGGAGGTCTATTAATTTGGTTTCTTCATAAATGAACAAGATGAGTTTCAATTCTGAAAAGATTTGTAAATGCAAAAGGTATGTCCTATAGATCTTGGTAATCTGCTCACCAATCACAGCCAAGATGACATGTAAAAGGGGTTCAATTTAGATAATGACATCATTATATTTTATCATTTTGATTTCTTTTTTGGTAATCAAGAATGAGATCACTGTTTCCATGAGAAAGGAAGAAGATCATGCTAAACTTTTAGATGCTCTTGTGTTGGTGCAGTCATCATACACAGCCTACAAGTGTTATCTGACAAAAACTGTTTTACAAACTTGAGCCCAGACTTATACCTAGTCTGTGTGAATCTAAAGATACATAAGTTATATTTTGGTGTTCTGAATCTGAATGATAAGAGAGCTCAAAATAACTCACATGTTATTTCTATTGGCATCTTTTGCGCAAAATGTAACAGAAAAACAAGCCTTGATGGCCAAAGAAACAAATCCATCAAATTTGAGAGCAACACAAGTCAGGCTAACAACTTTTTCCCAAAAGGATTGGCGGATTTTGAGGATTTTGAAGGTGTAATTCATGTGATAACTTCTTGATTCCACTCCTGCCAGCTTTTAACTCGAGTTGAATGCTTGATCTTAGCCTTTCCAACCAAACAATGGCACAAGTTTGGTTAGACTCAACGCAACCAAGCAATTTCCCTGAGCAGGGAATAGCCAACATAGTACATACTTTTGGGCGCGCCTGCCTACTTTCTGAGTTTTCTGGGCGCCTTTTCGCCCGTTTGTTCACACGCGCCCCCAGCTTGAAACGCAACATAGAAATTGCAGAAATCAATTTGGGATCACAACACGATTTGCCGAGGATGAGGCCTGTCAAGTGTTATGCTCCGATAGAAAAATGAACGCGGAACTCGTGAAGATAGAATATAGTTGGACATTGGAGGAAAGAAATCTGGTACGGAAGCTTCAGGGTGTCAAATTTCAATGCGGCTCAGCGCGATGTCCTCAATGGCATTGGCAGATTAAAAATCAACCTGGTCCACCAGATGTACAAGCTGGTTCAGTAGGGTTCTGTACGTCGGCTCTTGGTGTGGCGTCTGACCAAATCTTCCAGCGGAGCATCATCTTTTGAGCTTTTGTCGGACGGTCCGGTATCAGCCGGAAGCTGTGGAGGGTCGCGACCGGGAAGGCTGATCACTTGAAGTAGCGCGCAGGAATAAAAATAGATGGATAGCTCATCTCAACGCGATGGCCTCCATGTTCCTCAATGTGACGTCACAGAGCATCAAAGGCAATCCCGATCAACCAACATGCAAACCAAATCCACAATCAAATTTTCCACAATCAGAGACATTTGTAGTACTGATAAAATGACTAAGAACAAAAACTCAAGATATCCAAAAAAACACTTTGACTACGTATGTATATGAGTCAACTAATACAAAAACCAAACAAATCCAAAAACACTCTCAATTATCTACAAATAGATCAACACGTCTCACAAGATATTCACTTATAAGAGCCTCATTATAAAAACAAAAAAACAAAAACACAGATGATATGGAAAAAACACTGAAAATATTCTGATTAAACGCATGTTTGTTTGTGATTATTCAATCATCTTCATCCATTTGAAAATCACTTTCAGCTTCAGATTCATTGGTTCCACTATCAACTTCTGCCACATTATATTTAATAGGTGCACGAGCTCTATGAATTGAAACAAAAGATACAAATCAATAAATTCCTCTCCAAAACCCAAAATGTCTTACTCTTGAATACAATCAAAACTTACCTTGCTGGACGTTTCGCAGGTTCTTCAACGGTCGACCCAGCTGAATTCGGTTTCTTTGGTTTCTTCTTCATGATCAAATCATCTGAAGATTCATCATTATCGAGTGCGATCTCTTTGCCTTTTTTGGTAGCTGTAACCTTTTTCTTATTCTTTGGTATATCCACATCTTCATCGTCATCTGATAAGATCTTTTTAGCCTTCTTAACATTTGTCGCCACTTTCTTCTTCACCGCTGGTTTGTCATCATCTGATCCATCAGATTCAGAACCCGTATCCAAATCAAGAGCAGCAATTTCTGAATCAACCGAATCTTCGTCATCGACGATTGCTTTAGGTTTCTTCTTAGCTACTGTCTTCTTTGGTGCAGGTACCGCCTTTTTCTTGGAACTAATCACTTTTACTTCATCACTATCACTATCACTTAAGTCTTTAGTTTTAGTTGATTTCTTCGCAGGTATAGGTGCCTTACTACTTGATTTGATTGTAAAATCATCTTCACTTTCTGATGGTCCATCACTCTCTGGCTCTTTGTTAGCTGGAGCCTAGATAAATTTGACACATGATTGCATCTTTGAATTAGTTTGTTGTTTCAGGTGACTGTCATAAGATATATCAAGAGCAAACCTTTTTAGCTCTTTTCGGCGCTGGAGCCTTCGATGACCCTTGCGCTGCTTTATTGCCTCCTAAATCCTTCGTGTCATCATCATCATCATCATCCTCGCCAGCTTCTTGCGACCCACGTTTGGCTCCGCGAGAACCTGAAACCTTTCTCACAGCCGCTGGTTTACTCTGAGCAGTTGTTGAACTTTCCGCCAGTGGGTCCGAAGCTTTCGGTTTAAAATCAAGCTTAGTCTGTCCACTTTCTGCTTTGGCTTTGGTGGCCGGTTTCTTAGCTACGGCTGCCTTAGGCTTGTAAATCTCTTCACCATCGCTATCCAATTCTTTTGCCTGGAGTAAAATTAATGAAAACATCAGACTGTGTCACTTTCTACTTAGTGAGATTTCAAATTTACTTTAGCTTTAGCTTTAGCAGCAGCCGTAGGAGGCTTAAAACCCATGGGCTTCACACGCTTCACGCTAGTACGACGTTGTAAATCGCTTGCTTGCATGATATTCTGGATTTGCAAAAAAGACGGAAACATCAGACCGACTGGTACATAGGAAATTCACGGGAAATCTAAACTTACGGTCCATTCTGCCTCAAATGCATCAAGATCAACATGCCATAGATCCTTAGCAGTTTTACCTAATAAGATTTGGAGGTCTTTCTCTTTCTCATCTCGTTCAGCCAATAGTTTAGCAACCTGTTCAGCAGTAAGTCTCGAGATGGCTGAAGCAGTATTGAACACAATCAATAAACGAACCCAAAAGAACTCTTTGCAGAGGTAGAAAAACATGACCTCACCCATGCTCAAAAGATAATCATAATCCCCAGCTGATTCGACTTCGTCATGTTCTTCTTCCTCTTGATCATCTTCACCAACTTGATCGGGATCACCTGCAGTCTTAGGTTTAGGTTTACGAGGAAATGGTCTAAAATCAAGTTTACGTAAATCGATTACTACTTCTGCTTTCTTTCGATTATTGATGATTAGTTTCTTTTCAATAATCATTAAAACAAATCTTGCTTGATTTGATAATCTTTCATATGTAGTCGTCAAATCTTGAACCAAAAATTCCTATATATACATTCAAGTTATCAAAGCCCTCAATTCAGTTTCAACTTTCAAAGCATTTTCTTGAATGAAAAAGAAGTTGAAAATATGCGACAAACCTTTCGCTTTTGATAATATTCAAGTCGAATGTCATAAAAATCTTCCAAAATTTCTTCAGGTGTACTATACTTTTTGATTTTTCCAAACGAATCAAAACAAACCATATTGGTAGTAGACACATTGCCAGTTAACTTGAACACTTTTTCTAGACCATCTTTTTTGATGGCTTCTTTGCCTTTATCAGTTAATTGAATTATAAAATGAACTGTGGTTTCTGTATGATATTCACGATAATCCTATCGATTTTTACTCTCATCAGATCTTAAGATAATATAATATTGATAGCAGACAAGAAGATTGAAATATTACCTTGACCAATGCGGGCACCTTGTCCGTCGAAGTGATCCAAGCTTCCAGCAGTTCTTTATAAGTCAAATTCCAAACTCTAATCGGTAATTCAGTAATCTCCACCGTATCTTCATCAGGTTGATTCCATTCTCCAGTAACCTTGAATTTACCAGGTGCTTCAGGTGTGATATGACCTGTAAACCCACGAAACCAAGGATAAATCGGTTCTAATGGTTCATCTGATAACTTTCTTCTCAAGTTTTCAACGATATCCATCGGATTATAATTCGGTATATCTGAACTCCATCCTGTCCCAATTCCACTTGATCCATTTACTAGGACCATCGGTAAGACAGGTACATACCATTCAGGTTCGATTTGAGCTCCATCATCATTTAAATAATTCAAAACGTGATCGTCTTGAGGTGGGAAGATCGCTCTAGTAATCTTTTCAATATTGGTAAAGATATACCTTGCAGAGGCTGCATCTTTACCACCATTTGCCCGTGTACCAAATTGTCCATTAGGTGAAAGTACGTTGATGTTGTTGCTTCCGACAAAGTTTTGTGCGAGTGCGACAATCGTTTGTGTAAGACTTTGTTCTCCGTGATGATAGGCTGAATGTTCGGCACAGTAACCTCCCAATTGAGCTACTTTGATCTCCGCTTTCAATTTCCTTTTGAAGCAAGCAAACAGAACTTTTCTTTGACCCGGTTTAAAGCCGTCAACCATCGATGGTATCGATCGGATATTGTCAGCCATAGAGAACAGAATCAATTCTTTGTTGATGAATTCGGTGTAGCTAATTTGGGAGACGTTGTGATCCAAGTGTGTACCGGGCTGGATGAGCAACAGGTGTTTTAGTCAGTCCTGCTTGGCCTACTAAGGTCTCTTTGGCATACTAAAACTGACCTCAAATCCGCGTAACCATTCCTTACGGTTATCAGCTTTTTTCTTGTTGAAAGCCATGTCAATAAGGTCCCGATCAGTAGGTTGAGTGGGAGCAAATTTAATTCTATGAGATGACATCTTGCTAAAATACTTCTTAGCATCCTTCGCATCACTGGTACCCAATCCCTATACACGTACATAACCAAATCAGTTCACCTTGACCTGCCAGAAATTGATAAAAAGCATTGAAGACGCTTACTTTGTAGTATTTACTCTTCCATTCCCTTCCTCCATTATTCTCTTCTTTCCATCTTTCAAACTCTGGCATAGTAAAGAATGATAATTCTTGTTTCTTACGGGTCACTTTAACAATAGGAGTGATAAATTCAACCAGAAACCCAGGAATTTCTAATAGTGATGGGAAAAAGTAATCAAGAAAGTTGATAATCAAGCCTTTGATGTGAGATCCATCGTGATCCTATCAAATCAAACACTCATCAGTAAACATACCAAAAAGAATGGTACAATCCAACATGGTGTAAATACCTGATCCGTCATGATCATCAAACTCCCATATCGCAAGGACTCTCGACTGGTATATTTCTTGCCTTGTTGAAGTCCCATGATCTTCTTAATATGTTGAATCTCAGCATTCGCCAACAATTGAGTTCCGCTAGCTTCTCGAACGTTTAATAATTTTCCACGAAGTGGGAAAACACCATAATTATCACGTCCAATGACTGTTAACCCAGCAACAGCCAATGATTTGGCTGAATCTCCTTCCGTTAAAATTAAAGTACACTCTGCCGCTTTCTTCGTCCCCGCGTTATTGGCATCCTCTAGTTTGACAATTCCGGTGATACGAGATCGCTTGGACCCGTCCGTCTTCTTCAATGCCACTTCTTCCTTCAATTTCGCAAAGTCTACCACGCTATCAATCACACCGGATTTCATCACTTCACAAAACAAAACAAAATCAATAACAGTTTCTCTGAAGGCTTCAAGGACAAAAAGCCGATGCTCAAAAAGAAGTGACATACCTTTCTTGAAAAACTCATCTGACATCACACATTTACTCCCGAATTTACTAACTCCAAGTGTCATATTTTCCTTAGTTTGACTATCAAATGCCGGATTCTCAACTAAACAATTTACAAAGACCCATAAATGGTTTCTAACTTGAAAAGGTTTAAGTTTAACTTTAGCTTTATGTTTATTAGCAGCTTCTGTGATTTTTTCTACAAGTTGTTTCACCACATGATCGACATGTGTACCTCCTTTGGTAGTTGCAATCGAGTTACAAAATGAGATTTGTTGAAATTGTCCATCGGAAGGTGTGAAGGCCACTTCCCATCTTTTACCACATTCTTCATATAAGATTGTGGCTTTGGGAGGACCGGCTCCTGGTGATCCTGGAATTTCTTCTTCCTTTACACCGCCCTTGACAGCCTATTGTTGGTACGGTCAAAAGGATGAGCAAACTAAATCCTGGTTCAATCAGAGTGAAGGCATTGAGTTCCATGAGACTTACTTCATTGATGCCATTAGTATACATTTCAACATATTTCTTGAATGTAGTCACTTTCAACCGCTCATCATTCAACCAGACCTTGACATTCTTCAATGTACCAGCCATATCATACACACGTTTACTCAGCAAAGCTTCCATATCACCTGCGAGACCATTTTCAGCTGGTAAATTAAATTTTACAAGATCTGGCTTGAACGAGATCTTAGTGTATTGGTCTCCCTTCTTGTTTTCTGTAATTTTCGGCTTTTCTTTGACCGACATATTGCTATAGGAAATAATGTCGATCGGTTAGTGATCAATTTTTACAAAACCTAGGTTGAGATCAAGACTCACTTTCGAAAAGTTTGTTTATACTTCTTACATGTAGTTGCTTCCGCAGTTTCCACAATGAACTCGGTCGAATAAATATTTGCCAATTCTAGCGTAGTTCAAAGGGACGATGACAGATTCGGTTGGATTTGCGAAATGGGCGAAACGCTAAAAGAACAGAAATGACTCAACTAGCTCCATATCCATTTCTTCCACCAGTTGTTTTTTTCTCGTCGTCATCAAAATTACTACCCGCTAAAAGGTGTCCGAAGATCAATTCTGGAATGTAGCATCCTTCAGTTTCGTGAATCTTGGAGAAAAAAAGCATATAACTTGTCAGCTAGCTGACTCAAAGCAATAGAATCAGCCAAACACGTCAAAAAAGTAAACCTACCTCAATTGGAATTCCTTTTCCGTTATTCATCACTGATATTAGATTCTTTTCAGGATCAATAGTAACTTTCAAGGTGTCCATTTTATCATCACGTTGCTAAAATCAATCCCAACTTTAAGCTCTCTTGCTCTATCTAATGAAGACTACTCTAAGAACTCTCTTACCTTGTTATCCGCAGCATTCACCAAGATCTCGTCCACAATCTTATATAAACCAGGTACGAAGGAAATCTCTTTGTTGGCCATTGCTTTTTTCTCTTTATCATAAACCCACATATATTGTCGTATCGCTTCAACACTTCCTATATACGTATCCGGTCTTTTGAGTACATGCTCTAGTTGAGTCAACTAATTCGAAACCGAAAGATATCCAAATGGTCAAGACATTATTCAGCATCAAATCAAAAACAGATGAGCAGAAATCTAATTCTAACCTTTTGATAAGTTTGACTGGCTGACTTCTTAGAAGGTGCAGGGCCACTTGTAGAGGATTTAGCTGGTAATGGAGCCACAACATCATCCTCTTCACTCCGCCCCGCATCGTCATCGGAGTGCAGCGTATTCTCATCTCTAGACTGCAGTACATCTTTCTTCTTCGGTTTAGCTGTCGTAGCCTTGGTGGTTGTAGCTTTAGTTGTCTTTGCAGGCTTTGTAGTAGCTGTAGTAGTTTTGGGTTTGGCAGGGGCCTAAACATTCAAATTGGATCAAGATTAAGCAAAGATCGAAAACGTTGTATGGTAGTTGAGAATGACTTACTTTAGCTTTCGGTTTGGCTTTGGCTTTCGATTTTGGCGCGTCCATTTCAAAGTCAGAACCTGATGCTACATCAGGCATATCGAAGTCTTCTTCCTGTTTTTGTTAATATCGGTTGCAGGAGTGAGGAAAACGGTGTGTCAATATATTGACCAAATCCGATATCACGCGTCTTTTGACCTTGAAAGGTGAGTGAGTCAAGCAGGATAGCTGTTTACCTCATCGGAAGACATTTTCGATGTTAGGACGCGTTGATCGTATGCGGATTGATAAAATCTTGGTTGTCAAATAAAAGAAAAGGAATTTAGTTGAAGTTGGTCGTAAGTTGTGATTTGGTGGATTCATCAAAGGAAAATGAAAACTTGACCTTTCAATCGAGACTCACGTGAAACAGCTGTTTAAATGCAGTTCATCAACGTGAAACAGTGTTTCGGCAAAACACCCTTTCCACAACGTTGAACTCATGTTCGAGCCTCGAGGTCAACCAGCAGCTTGCTTTGAGGCTTCCTAATCCTTGATACCAAAGTAACTGTTCAACTTATCAAGAGTGAGTTTTTTACTCCTTTCCACATGTTGATCTTTACTTTTTGATCTATAAAAACATTTCTTTTGCTGTCTACAATGTTTGGTACATGTCTTGATCATTTCTATTGTCATTCTATGGAACTTTTTTCCCGTTGGTGTTAGTTCAAATTACGGTTTCTTATTGTGAATCTTAGTACTACCTAATTCTCTTTGGCTTTCCTTTTTTGTCCCCCCTTCTTTGGTCTTTGGGGAGGCTCTACCATCTGTGCCAGAATTTCACAAGTCTAAATGAAAATAAAAAGGAAAAGAAGCGGCAAATAAGTGATGAGGGTGTATGAAAGTGATAGTCACAGTCTTGACATTTTTGTATTTGAAAACAACATCAATACATCAATTGTGTGTTGATGAGTGGAGAGTCAAGGTAAAATGACTGTTAACGCATGTAAGAATGTGAGGTACAAATCATTTCGAAAAGATTCATCACGATTTCCTTCTACACTATGTGCAGAATAATAGTGATACCGTTACGAGATCCCCCAGTGTTTCTTGTGGTCTACTTCACCAACGTGCAATGGCCACAATCTACAAAAATACCAATCGTCTTCAGTTAAATAAGCTTCGTGATCAGTGGGAAACTGTTTGGCTGACACATTTGGGGTGCATTCACAATGCTCGTAGGGCACGCAAACCCCAGGTGACCAGTAGGGGCACAAACTAGAGAATTCCACATCCACAAACGCAAACAATAAAAATTGAGTGAAAAACTTTACAAGGAACGGATAGCTAAAGATCCAGAATCCTGACCATAATATCGCTGGGCTGCGTCGTAATTATATTCTATACACTGTTGATCACTCCAGGGTCCGCGGTTTGGGGTGCCGGTATACAACGGCCAACAATCTCGCATCTGAGTCCATTGATGATCTGATATTAGAAAACACATGAGGTTAGTTCCGTTAATAAGCTTTACGGTGTCATTTTTATCAAGTGGGATAAAGATCGGTTTGCAGATACCTACCACCGTTCCAACAGGTATTATGATGGCATATATAATGTTGTTCAAGTCCGTTTATATCTTTTGTCCAGCACTCTGTCAATGTGAGTGATCACAAAGCAAATCCGTGTCAGTCGTGGGTGTAGATCATACCGGAGTTAAAATGGAAGTGAAGATTGAAATGTGGTTCCCGAATCCCATACATACTTGCTCGATTTTGTCCCCTGATAATTTGAAATTCTACGGTACATTGAATTTTTTGCAGCGTCGCTTTGATGCACAGGAACAATAAAATGAGGGTGACCTTCGGAAATAAGTGGAGCATCTTTGGTGAAGCTCGACACGAGGATGAGCAACAATTGAAGTATTAAAAATTGTTCCACTTTGGAATGGGTGTGATTTGATCAAGAGAAGATGACTACAACAAAGAAGGGAGGAAGAGAATAGCAGACTATAACAGATACATGAGGGCGCACACCATGCGAAAAAGCGGCAGCCGACGTAGCGCCACCGGCGTTCAACCGGCAACGACGGGCTTTCGGGAGAACATGGTACTGCCAATTTATCGCCTACTCCTTTCACTTACATCACCCACCCCCCGTGAAAGCGGTGTCATCATGCCGCTCCATGCTGTAGGGCTCACCGGTGGTAGGGCTCACAGCGCTGCTGAAAGCTCTGTGCCACATTACCCTTGTTGACACTGGACAGTAATGTCAAACCTCACGTAACAGGGCCCCTTGCCAACTTGTACCCCTTCCTACCACTTCCCAATTGTTACGTGTCATGCACACTACCAGCACTACCACCCATCTAGTCCTGCTTTCTGACTTCAATCCCCAATGTAGCCTGCCATTGTCCTACACAATATCCCAAGCTACTTTATTTGGTGCGGCTGGCATCATCTGTCCTGGATTTCTTGAGGAAGACAAGGATAAGTGGACCCCCCTCAAATACATCCTCAAATATCCTCACTTGTGGTGTTGATGTGAATAGTCTGGTTCCTTCTTTTGTTGTCTTTCTATATCCTTGTTCTGAAAACCTTGCTAACCAGTCCTTGGAATCCCTATGTCTGAGACTATGTAGTGCGGCATCCAGCCTAGTACACAATCAGCTGTAGCAAAAAATGACTTGAAAATCAGGTGAATTAGTTTTTGACACTAGATTTCAATGGTATTAACAACAATGGTTGGTGCATGTCTGAGTCAGAGAGGGCCATACATATGATGATCAATTAGGGGGATTCCCAGCCCATCATTTTTTCTATGTTTTGCAATGTATTAATATTATGTAACTGTGTTTTTTCAAACACAGTTGGAAACAGCTTGTTCTTTCTTTGCAATGTGAGGTGTGCCAGGCCAGCCCCCCATGTGAACCAAGAGAGCAGTCAAAAGTAAATGATGCTTGTTCATTGCTTGCTCACTGGACAATTGGTTCTTTCAAGTGTTTTCATTTTATCAGAGACTTTGGCGGCCAGGATGGCAGAACCAAACAGATCACAAAGTTTAAGTGTCAAGTGCAGCTCAGGATAGAGCTGAGAGAGGTTGTCAATGAATTTGGAGAGCAGCATCTTGAAATAATTTTTGAGGTTGTGAGGTATGAAACCTGCAGAGTGTGAAGTTGGCTCCAACTTGTGATGGTGTTATCAGGCAGTATATGTCCAGAAAGGGTGGCACCAGGTGAAAAGGTTTCACCTGATGTGTTGTGGGTATGTCATATGGTTGAGCACAAGAGACTCAGGTCGCGTAAGCCATACATTCATGGGATATAACTGACTGGCAGTGTCAGTGCCAATACCAGCGGCTGGCTGCCAGTCATCTCCCAAAGGCCTCTACTTGCGGCACAATTGAGGCTGTTCAGGATTTCTGGTACTTTTTGCAGGTTTGAATTCAAGATACAAACTATGGCTCTGTGTAGCATTGGCAAGAGCATAGCCCATATCCCCCCTCTGCAAGACCTTTGTATTTTTTTGTTTTGTGTTCACAACTCTTGTTCAGTAGATACCTGTCATATCTCAAATGACGTGGTGGGTGGGGCGCAATTGGCCTGCCCCAGGGGAAGGCCTTTTGGGCCTGATTTTAGGGTTGGTGTGCCCATATTTGAGAGCAAACAAAGGGTTGCGCAAATCACAAAGCCGCTTTGCTTGCGCAAGCAACAAAGTATGCACAGGGCCACAGTCAGTCTGTAATTTGCTACTAAACATACACCTGATTACAATGGGACTGTCCTCCCACAAATATGTATCTCACACTTATTGTCTAACCCTAAACCTCACCCTAATTCCTAACCTAAATTGTGTGCCCAAACCAACCACCAATTCCAATCATACTGCTGCTACTGATGACCAACAATGGGCTGTCGCTTTGTGTTGTGAGTAATGTGTGTTATGCACAACACAAAATCTGTGTTTTTCAACTCATCAGCCGCAAAGCACTGGCAAAGTTGCACCACTTGCTGTTGTGTTTTGCATTCACTGCTGTTGCGGACAACACACTTAGGAACCTTATAATATACACAAATGAATCAAATTTGAAACAAAGAAAAGAGAAAAGAGTATCAAAGTATTTTTATACAAGAAAAAAATAGAAATCAATAGAAAATGTGTTTTTTCAAGTCTAAAGAGTATTCAAGTATTGAAGTATAAGAAAATTAGTTATCAAAGTGTTTGAGTAAAAAAAATTATCAAAGTATAAGTATAAGAAAAATTATGTGTTAAGGTATCAAAATTGTTGAAATCATGATACTATTTGGTTTTCTTATTTTGTCTACCGTCAAAAGCCTAAGGACAACTGAATTGAGATCACCGCATCCGCCAGAGAGGTTCTTGACGTCAAGAACATCACCCACTACAAAGGGGCCCCTTTGTAGTACATTAAAATCTTGACATCAAGACCTTTTCTGGCGGATGCAGTGGATCCTTGAATTCCAAGTAACAAAACATGAGGATCCACCATTCCAGTGGGGCATACCCTGTTACCCCGCTGCATTGCTGACAATGGTGCCGCACCACATTGCAATGGTAGAAAATATTGATCCAAAGGATATCAGACAATGGTCTGAACCAATGTGTTGCCCTATCTTTCTTCAATGTATGTGTTGCTTTGTGTTGCCCAACTTTGCTTGCTGAGAGCAAAGCAGTGGCCCGATGGTGTGTCAGTGATGACTCACAAGATCCAGATCCTTGATTTGAAGATCTTGACAAAATTCAAGAGTTTGAAAATGAAATTCATGGCAAAGATGAAGTGGATCAGGGAGAAGGACAAGAGAATTATACCGGATTTAGTATATAGATACTATTTTTGATTTAAAATTATTCAATATTTGAGTTGAAGCAGAACAACCTGATACTATTGTTTCAGATGAGGCGTCTGAGACTAAGGATTGGGACAAGGATATCCTTTTTGATAATCTTGCCTATTGGCTGTTGATGAAATGCTTCCTTTGATCATTCAAAGCAGTAATATGAAATATGAAACATGCCATTTTTGATGTTCTATAGGGTGCGTTCACTTAAGGAATTTCGGACCAGTGATCACATTCTGTAAATTTTTTAATGCAAAAACGTAACATGCCCCACCAGATAGACATTTTAAATTTTGCAGAATGTGATTTCTCACCAGAATTTGGTTAAGTGAACGCGCCCTAAGGCCGCGTTCACTTAGGCCGGATTTCCAGAAAGCGCATTCTAGGTGACCGCTTTTCTACATGTAGAAAAGCGATTTTTGTAAAAAAACAAAATTTCACGTTTCATGACAAAAGAGGTCATGAAGCGTTTGATTAAAGGTGAAATTAAGGACGATTTTTTTGTTTGTTGATCCCCAGACAAACCCTTCGATCTGAAAAATCCCACTACATAAACCAATCATACATCCTCACTTTTGCAAATTGTTGATGCTCAATCCTTTCTTTCAATCCTTTCTCGAATCAAACTCAATCAGGTCTTTGTACCAGCATTATCTTCGACTAATCACAGCTGAAGTTTGATTGATCGAGAAAGATGCTTTGACGTCTATCAAAAAGACTGAACTGGAACTCAGTTTGAGTGAGAAACAGTGTTTAGCTAAATCATCTTATGACAGTAAAGCTCAAATGGCTATTTGCCTCACTTCCAAACGAAAATTAGATCAGGTTCCTGTGCTTGTATAAAGGTGACTTGGGTTGAGAATGAGATCAAGTGAGGATGAATCGAAGACGTTTTTTGAGGAGAGTGGTGGATGACGGATTTTGAGAGCTGTGTACGATGAATGGGGACTCGGGAAATATCTGAGGGGTCCTGTACAGTGGAAGGTACATTGTGAGATTTCAGGATAAGTTCACAAATGAAATGATAGGTGGGAAAAGTTGAGGCAGAATGCGATTTCGAGAGCAAAAAATGTGATATTATCGAATTCTTGAAAAGTGCCAAAAAAAGACTTTTTTCAAGCATTCTGTGATTTCAAGAATGCTTGTAAATAAGAAATCAAACGCATTTCACAGAATGCGATTTATCAACATTCAAGAAAGCGCTTTTTCGTGAAAAAGCGCTTAAGTGAACGCGCCCTAAGTGTTTTTTACTTTTTTTTGCTTTGTGCCAGTGGGGGGGTGATTTAACGCCTCAGCGGCCCTACTTTAGGCGCGCCTTTGGAGAGTTCAAACCCCGCGCCTGGCCTGCCCCAGACTCAACATCCGTGCTCACCACGCGACTCTCGACAAATATAGATCACAAGGAACAAATCAGGGAATAATGTCAATAGATTCATCGCAATTTCCTTCCATATCACTTGTAGAACGACACAAGATACCCGAGTGATTTCGGTGTGATCTATGTATTACTTCAACTTGCAATTGCCACATTCTAAAAAGAGATAAATTTTAGTCAGTTAAGTATATATGCCTTTATGATGGGTGGCGAAACTCGACTGACGCGTTTGAGGTATATTATCGTCGGTAAGAGGGCACTTATAAATAAGTCTTGGTCCATTCTTGGCATGACGAACTTGACAAGCTGTAGAATTCCACATTCACACACATAACCCAAACATTTCAATGATGAAACTTATGAAGAATGGATAGTTAATGATCCAGAAGACTGACTATATTGACCCGCTGCTGTGTCGAGCTCGTATTCTATACACTTTTGAGTTCCATCAAGCAAGATCCCGGCGGCATCAATACAAAGATTCATCGGAGTCCATTGAAAACCTAGTATCAAAAATGCACAAGATACATACCGACTAATCAGCTTTACAGTGCGATTTCACATCAAGGGGGATGATGATCGGTTTTTGGATACTTACCATAAAGACCATTGAAACAGCTTGAATAATGACACTCATACTTTCCTGGTGAGTTTGCCGGGTGCGCCCAGCACTCTTTTGAAACAAGGGATCACAACACATCTCCGCGTTAGCCGTGGTTGTAGATCATACTGTAGTTAAAGTGCCAAAGTAGATTGAAATGGGATTTCCATACCTGCTTTATTGTTTCCCTCGACTTTAAGCTTTATGTCACAAGTAATTCTTTCCTGCATTGTCGCCTTGATACCCATGGAAAATAGAAGGAGGAAGGTCTTGAAGTGAAGCATTTTTTGGTAAAGCTAGAAACGAAGATGATCACCCTTGGAAGTATCAAAATTGACACCAGTTTCAGATGGATGGGATTTGATCAAGAGAAGATGACAAGCGGAGCATCCACAGTGGGCTCCATATTTTGCGGGTTCTGAATTGACCGTATCAGTCTTTTTCACATTACAAAAGGTAGATGAAATGGTGGCGTTTTGTTTACTGATTGTACAATTTTGGCGGCAACTGGCGGAACCGTAGGTGTACAAATGTATATAACCACGGAATTCGAGGCTCCACCTGGCTCCACCCTTCCATATGGTTAACACATGGCAAATACAGAGCAACCTATCAGAGTGTATTTGTTTTATGCGTATTTTGCAAAGGTGGTCTTTGCCAATTGTTAGAGAAAGCTTTATCGTGAGTTACTCAGATAGAGGGAGCTCCTCACTCATGGAGTGGTTGCGAAAAAGGGCAGAATCGTAAAACAAGATCATTGAATAGCTTGTATTTACAAGCTTGTTTATGATTAATTCATGGACACACCTATATTCGATAGATAATCTTGATTGACAATAATTTTGAAAAAGTCTTTTTTCTCTAACATCAACACACATATTCCTAACTTTGTTCAACATTTAAAAGATGAGATATCAAATTATCAATGAACAAACAAAAAGGAAAAAAGTGGTAGACCCTTTTATGTCAAAATGAAGACAAAGGATTCAAAAGGGATAGTTTCAGAGATGAAGTCATGACAAAAAAACTTGTCTTCTTAACCAGGATCAGCTGCTCAAGAACAACAAAAACAACATCATCAGTAAGCATGCATACGTTATACATTTCTCATAGATGCTTCAGATTATGTGCTAAATGGAAACATGATAAAGTAGCTCTTGATTCTCTCAGTTCCATTTCAAGGTTTCTTGGGTTTTTACTGATCTTTCATGAGGAGCTATCCAATCTGTATGTACAAGCTTTCCCACAAATTCATAATGAGAATCAAAACTAAAAGAATTGGAAAATAAGAGATACGATGATTTCTGTAATCAGAAACCAAGATCAATATTTTAAAATCTGTATCAGTAAAGTGAATCTTTGAGAAAAGAATCAATCTTGATTAAATATAAATGATGAGGAAAAAATCAAGTGATAATTGAAATATCATGGTTTTTCTTTTTCTTTTAAGAATCAAGTACGAGATGCCCAATTTTTTTTTCTGTGTTATCTAGTTTTCACACAATTGCCACATTCTAAAAAGAGATAAATCAACTTCAGTTAAATAACTTTTTTTTGATAAGTATGAAAAGAGTGACGAACGCATCTTGGATATATTATTCTTCAAAGGGCATACATAAGTCTTATGACGATGAACTTTACAAACTAAAGAGTTCCAAACACATACGCAAACAAATATCAATCTTGAACGTCAGAACTTATGGGGAATGGATAAGTTAAAAATCAAAATCTACTCACAATAACGAGCCGAGATTGTGTCGAAATGATATTCCACACACTGTTGATCACTAAAGCTTTGGTCGGGTGAATCTTGTAACTGGCAACCAGTCATCGGAGTCCATTGAAAGTCTACATCATCACAGAATGAATAAGATACACATGTCCACTAATCAGCTTGACGGTGTGGGATCGTAAACAAGATTAAGAATCATCGGTTTGTGAATTACTTACTACCGTTGTGACAGCTTGCATAATTGCATTCAAAATGATCTGATTCCCCCCAGCACTCTTTTATGTAATGAGTGATAACAGAAACAAATCTACGTCAGTCGAGGGTTTAGATCAATCATCATTCTGGTAGTTAAGATTGAGGGAAAGATTGAAATGGGATGGTACCGTACCTGCTTTACTGTTTCCCTCGACTGCAAAATATACAGTACAGTCTCCCTGGAGCTGGATTGTCTCCTTGATGAACAGGGGGAAGAGGAGGATGGCGATCTTAGGAAAGAAGTGAAGCATTTTTGGTAAAATGACACCGAGTCAAACGTCAATCGAACTATTGTGTCTTTATACCAGTTTGGAATGGGTGCGATTTGATAGATTGAGAATCTTCCTGCCAGCATGTGAAGAAGCGGAAGGCATAGGAAGGCCAAGCTTAAGTAAGCCCCTCACGAGCGGCGTTCGCCTCGCCCTCGAGAAGGCGTACTACTAGCGCCAATGGCGTCGGGTAAACTTGAGTTCCTGAGGAGCGAGGGCCTTGGTGACAATTGGGGGCTTTTTGCATGGTATGATCGTAGCACCGGCGGATCGTAGATAGGATTTGTAGGCCGTGACATAAGATTGGCGGCCAAAAATGAATGATTCTTTCATGAGCGGAAGTTTCTAAATTTTACTCAAACTTAACAATCCTCACTGACACAAGGAGCGAGGAAGTTTGATTTTGTTTACAAAGTTTTTCCATTTTATTGGGACATACTTACAATTCTTTATAAATAGAGGATGCATACCAGACTTTCATAATTTTCAATAATTTGACAATCAAAAATCAAAGAAGTGATCAAATATAAGAGATTGTAATGAGGATATATGAAAGTATATATATATATGTGTGTAGATAATCCTCCTTATTTTTTTTTCTAGTTGATAACAAGATAAATATTTCAAGGTGATCTTTTATTTCAAATAAATCTCCACTCTAAAATCAGTGAATTAGTCAACCTGCAAAACAAAAAATCACTCTTGAAAGAGATGAATGATGATTGAGAAATAATCAAGGAATCTTATGATCTAAATCCAGACCAAGCCGTCCGTCAAGGTTTTGAAAGAACCGAGTTTGAATAGCAGTCCCGTTACTGAAACCACAAGTGCCACCAAGCGCACAATATCTCACTCATACCTCATACCTCATACCATGCACACGTAATAACTCACTAAATATGATAATACATAAACAACATCAAGGAAGTTTTCCTCTTAGAGCATCACCACCGGGCAGTGTAAAATCCGACCCTTTTGGGTCTCTGTAATTGTCTGTACAAAGACTGTATGACAGGTCAATGGAATATGCCCGGCGTTCGAGAAAACCGTTGCCGTGTAAACACGAGAAAGTGGAAATTTAGATATCCACAAAGAGATATTGTCTGCCACGGAAGTGACAGACATTATCTCTGAGTAGTCGGTTTTTGGTGGTGATCGGTTTCACTGCTCAGTTGAAACCGATCACATCTTTTTCTCGATATATCTTATCTTTTTCCGTATTCCTTTCCTCTTCACGGTGATCTTTAATCTTAACGTGTGATCAAATGGCTGATCAGCCAGATCCCCATCCTCTCGCATTAAACAACCTGTTATCTATATGTGCCCAAACAAATAATCGTATGCAAACAATAGTTGACGCTGGCCAAGTGACCTCGTCTGTAGCTCGTCACTTCATTACTTCTCAAGATATTCACAAGCGACGAGGGGGTGGCTCCAAGCCTGGAAAAGCTCCCAACATCGAACGTAACCGCGAAGAAGGACATGAGAAATTGATGAAAGACTACTTCGTGGATAATCCTTGTTACAATGACTATCAGTTTCGTCGTCGTTACCGGATGGGACGCAATGTTTTCTTGCGCGTTGTCGAAGGCGTCACTGCAGAGGACCGCTACTTTGTTCAAAAACGCGATGCTTGTCAAAGACTGGGCCTAACTCCTTTACAAAAATGCACCGCCGCCATTAGAATGCTCGCCTACGGGACTCCTGCGGACATGAACGACGAAAACTTACGTCTGGGCCAAACAACCTCTACGGAGAGTATGAAACGATTTTGTGCCGCCGTTGTGTCTCGTTTTGGAGCAGAATACCTCTGAGAACCCAACGCAGAGGACACTGCAAGACTTCTTGAGGAAAACAAAGAACGGGGCTTCCCAGGCATGCTAGGTTCACTCGACTGCATGCATTGGCGTTGGAAAAACTGCCCCAGGGCGCATAGCGGTCAGTATAAAGGCAAAGAAGGTGGCCCAACTATTGTGTTGGAGGCCGTTGCATCCAAAGATCGTTGGATATGGCACGCGTTCTTTGGAATTCCTGGTTCACTTAATGATCTCAATGTACTCAACCATTCTCCGTTATTCGATCGTCTTTGCCAAGGTGAAGCACCCGAGGTTAATTTTGAAGTTAATGGTCACCAGTACAACAAAGGATATTATCTGGGGGACGGAATCTATCCCAAGTGGTCTACTATTGTTAAAACCATTTCACATCCACAAGACGTGAAAAACAGGTATTTATTATACTCTTGTGTATATTCTCTCTACGAGAACAGTATTACTGACATGTGGTATGTTATTTAACTTCTACAGTGGTTTGCAACGTTGCAAGAATCTATTCGAAAGGATGTTGAATGCGCTTTTGGCATTCTACAATCACAATTTGCAATAGTGGCTGGTCCAGCGCGTATGTGGAGTCCAAAAGTATTGAAATCTATCATGTTATGTTGTGTCATCCTCCACAACATGGTAGTTGAGGATGAGCGAGGCGGGGAGCCCCACGAAGTAATTCCTCTGGTGGATATAGCAGAGGTGCTACATCCAGATGATGACATAACTCCTTATCAGCGTTATCTCAATATGCAAAGCCAAGTTGAAGATCAAAATTTACATCAGCAACTACAAAACAACCTTATCGAGCATCTCTGGAGCTTACGAGGTGCGGCGGGATTAAGGAGAGGGGGTGAGGCTGGTGGAATCTGAATGTCATCCATCTTTTTACTCAGTTCATGGGTCATCGAGGTTTTTTTTTGTCTTATTATATATTGTACATATACTTTTTCACCTTGCCATTTACTTTATGTTCACTTTATCCCTCAGCATTTGTATTGTATGCAAGAGTATACGGACCCATGAATCAGTTTAGATTCATTTCATGTTCTGCTTCTGCGAGAGCGAGACACTACCAAAAGATAACATGAGAAGAGCGACAACACAATACAAGAATGATTCAACCACACATCATAGACTATCATAAAATGCTAACTAAAGCGCGTTCTAAAGCGCGTTCACACGAGCTTGAAGCCAAGCCCATTTGGCTTCATGATCAAATACATTTACAAATTCAGCTCCCAAACCACCCTCTCGTAAAATATGAGCGGCAGACTCCTTTTCACCCGGCCCTTGAAGGTACCGTCCTTGGTAATTGTAAACCTGGCCAAGAGCTTCACGAAGGACTCGAAACTCTTCTCTTCTCTTACTTTGAATGACTTTAATGATACGTCGCATTTCTTGTTTGGTTCTTTGTCGGCGTTGATACTCCTCCAATAGCTCTAATTCTTGTTGAGCTCGGGGGCTGGGATGGTTGCCTAAGGATAAAATACGTTAACTTAGTGTTGCATGCAGGGTTTTTGCATTAAAGATCATGCTGACCTTGAACGTTGGGCGTGTGGTTGTTACCGCGGTTGGAAGCGATAATTATTATATCTGGAGATGAATCGCGGGAGTTTCCTAATGATTAGAAAGTCAGTATGATGGTTTAATACAAACTATCAGACTTATACTCACCTTCGCTTTCAGGTGTTCGCAATCTGGGATCTACAAGTTCCCGACGTTCATCGCCTTGTCCTTTGGCTAGGTCCTGATGAATCCGGTTGTATCAGAGGAATCCTTGGGGGGAAAATCCGGTTCCAAACGTCGTACCCATCCAGGTGACATCGGGGGAACTTGGGGTTGCTTGATTCCCGGAATTGCCACTGGAAGAAGACATTATGATTTAAGAGTTCGACAAGGTTAACTCGGAAGGAATGTGTAAGCGTTGATATATACAGAGGTAAAGTAAACTATGAACAAACAGTGGAGTTTGAGAACGAGATCTTTCTTGAACCTCACATAAGATCAAGCCTTTTTTATAGTATTGCGAGGAGGCCACATCGTAGATTATTCATTATTGAAATAATTAATATTAATCTAAGATCAGTCATGGCAACCTGGAGAAACACCAGAGTTGCAAATAACCCAAGTTGCAAATCACCCAATAACGCACCTGGTTACTCTCACAACTTGTTCCAGAATGGGGGAACTGCGATTAGTAGCTTACTTGCGGAAGCCGGTTGATGCTACTATACTATCATCCAAAGGTGTATAAAAATCAATATGTTTATAATTATCAACATGACATGAAAAATAGCAATGAACTAAATACACAGCAATAATTTTTTTTGGGAAAGTCGTATCTACAAAATCACACACAGCACACAGAGGCAGAGACAGAACGAAGGTTAACAAGTAAGTAAAGAGAAAGTTACAAGCAAAAACATAAACTGCACAGACAAACAACCAAGAAGCATAAATTGAGTGAAACGAGTAAATAAACCATGACTGATCTCAACATGAGGTAAATGACTACTACTGCCCACGTTCAGCCCTCATATTAGCCATTCTCTTCTTGATTATCTCAGCCTGCTTCATTTGATAATACAATCTGATATCACCTTGAAGCGTGGAAAGATCTGTCTTGAGTACAACATCATCAGTAAGGAAGTCAACCGCTGAGGCTTGTATTCGTGAATCTAAAGCAATCGAGCCACTAGCCACCGCGATGGCCTTGGTGCTATCTACCAACTGCGACAAAAGAGATTCCGCGTGCTTTGATTTTTTGGCAAATTTGTTCCCCATAGGGCGATCATGAGAGTCAGAAGATATGACTTCGATGTCAGAATCTTCAAGATCGGTCAGAGACGCCGTGGTTGACCGAATTGAAATGACAGAAGGGGTAGGTTTGGGAGGAGTGGGATTTGGATTGCTACGTCTAGCCAGTTCAGTGTTGTAGTCGGCCCATTTCGGGGCAGTTGATAAAAGGTTGTGGCATCGAACGTGTTTGAAGACATGTTTCTCTCTCTGCAAGTACATCTCGTGTGCGTCTGCGGTGATGTCGTGGGCGGATTTACCACTACCGTGGAAGCTCTTAACCTTGGAGAGATATCCAACATACTTGTTGATCATTCTGTTCATAGGGCGCCATCGACATTGCAGGGATTCTTCAGATTGTTCGGTGTAGTCTTTAGGATTGGTCTTGAGAAGCATTTGTTTCTTGAAGTCTGCTGCAATTCTAAGCCACATTGCATTTGAAGTTTGACCATTGCCGATAAGCGGATCCTGTGAGATGTTAAGCCACGATTGACAAAGCTGGAGGTCTTCATCAGGAGTGAAGTTACCCTTGCGACCAGTTGCATTATCATCAGGGGGATCGCTGAGAGGTGGCATTTGGGGCGTGTCGATAACTTTTGACTTTGCTCGAGAAGAAGATGCCGGGGCCTTGCGCTTAACACCTTCTCCTGTTGACACCGAGAAAGCCTGGGGCGAAGGCTGGGAGGAAGAGGCCTTGGGCGCCGCCGGTGAGCTCTGAATGATGACCAAGGGGGGAGGCTGGACTGGCTGATGTGATTTTGGTGGAGTCTGCCATTGGGGTGGCGGATTTGATCGAGGTAGGTGAGCCACTCGATTCCTGATGCCTACATTGAAATAACCAACCACAACTTTCAGCTGCGATGATAGTTGCTGAAACGAAAAAAAATGTACTCTGTACCTAAGGTAGCTTCCGATCCATAAGTACTCCTTGGAGGGCCCATCTCGCCGCCGCCATTGTTGGGCACATGGTGATGATTGACGTTGCCTGACGAAATACATTCAGTCAGAATTGGAACATTTGATGAAAAGTTCCAGACATACCATCATAACCTCCGGATTGCAAGCTTGAGCCTGAAGTGCGGTTGTCCCCCGGGTAGTGATATACCCGTTGGCGATCATAGTTTGCTTTATAACAAAAAAAAGTGAGCAGGTTAGAGTCATGTTGTTCAACATAGGAAAGATAGAATCACTTACGCTGGTCATATCCAGAATACGTGCTCGGAGTGTGAGTGTCAGCCGGGTAGTGATACGCCTGTTGGTGATCATACCTGGCTAATAACACACCGAACCAATAATGTCAAAACCAACATGTGAAGTGCTTAAAGCGTGTAGAACTTACGATTGGCATCGGTATCATACTGGTTATTCATATTGGAGTAGTTGAACAACGAGGGCGAGTGGAAGTGGGATAAGGTGATGATAGGTACGTGGAACAAATGAGAGACTGATGAAGATATACAGAGAGAGCTAGCCAACCGGTGGCGGACTGAAAGATGTAGGAAAAGATAGGAAAAGAAATTAGCAGATTTGAAAGAGCCGTTGTGTGTGTGGATGGATAAGAGATAAATCCAAGAACCGCGAAAACGCCAATATCAGCCTTCATCACATCACTGCTTTTATACATGAGCTGAAGTCAGTGCTATAATATACCTTGACTTGACATACCAACGCGGAAACACGTACACGTGAGCCCGGGCTGAGGATACTTGCTGACAATCAAGGACAACATTAAGTTTAATCGCGATGAAGAAGTGGCCAAATCGAGCTTATTAGAGACCTTAAAGCGTGATTGTTGGTGCGGTGATGTTAAAAGAAGTTGGCTGGAGTGGAGAAGGACACAGAAAGGGAACTGCGTGATTAATAGAAGGGGTCAAAAGGGATCGCGAAGGCTACCTGAGGTGCAAGGGAGTGATTGTGCTGAGGCGGATGTGATCGATATCGATCGAAATCAAGGGTATACAGTGTGATAGGGCAATGAAGACGAGGAACAAACATGAAAACGACATGAAAGGGTCTGACGGTACCTATCAAAATGGGGCTATTTGTGGATATATCCGGAGTGGATTCCTATACTCTCCCGGTCGAATTTTGGACGGAGTGTAACCCATACAGGGTGTTTACACGGTCCAGTGGCTCAAATATTTTCCCACACAGCGTGTAAAAGTCCTGTATTTTTAGTTTTACACTGCCCGGTGGTGATGCTCTTAACAACTTAGAGCATCGCCACCGGTGATGGCTAAAACACGCTCATTTGGGGCGGGTATCTCAGCCTGTCAATCCTTACCTGTGGGAGAAAAAGACCGTGGCCGCCACCCGTGGCATGCATCTTGCATTCCCGCGCCCCAATTAGGGTAAGCATATATCTCAGGACGCTCCCGGCGTTATGACATGACCAAACTCCAGTCGATACCTCGGGGCTGGAGTATCTCACAACATCCGGCTCACCAATCAATGACAATCATAAACCCTCAACCCCTCAAACCTCACATCCCTCGCCAATCAAGCTAGCTACAAATGACCCCCACTTGTATCACTCTCACATCACACTCTTTGATAGGAACTTCAAGCAGTTTACTGTTCTGTTGATTGATTCAGTGAGTGTGCCATTCCAGTCCTGCACCTGACTCCTGCAAAAGAGTACTTACTTGAATCATATCCCATTGAAGTCATGTCTCCGCCTACAAAGCTGCCACTACCACTCAAAGCCTTATCTGCAATCAGCACGGGCACTGCTGACCGTGCTAGAATGGTCACCAAACCCGCAAATTTGGTTACTCACATCTTGAATCAACCACCCCCCAATAATGGCACTTGCAAAGGTGGAGGTTCACTGCCAGGAAAAGCGCCCAACATTGATCGAGGTCATATCAAAGGTCACAAACAACTTTGGGACAACTATTTTGCCAAACAGCCCAATTACCACAAGGGGCTCTTTTGACGTAGATTCCGCATGGGACACAATTTATTTCTTTGCATTGTTCAAGGTGTCACAGAGGCAGATAACTATTTTGTCCAAAAGTGTGACGCAGTTGGACAACTAGGTCTAACCCCCCTCCAGAAATGCACAGCAGCGATCCGAATGCTCGCTTATGGTGGTCCAGCTGATCGCAAAGACGAAAACCTCAGATTATCCGAGTCCACCACTCTCAAATCACTCGAGCAGTTCTGTGTGGCTGTCAATACGGCCTTTGGCAAAGAGTACCTACGCGAGCCTACCGCAGAAGACACCGCATGTCTCTT
This sequence comes from Melampsora larici-populina 98AG31, assembly GCF_000204055.1. Classification (NCBI taxonomy): domain Eukaryota; kingdom Fungi; phylum Basidiomycota; class Pucciniomycetes; order Pucciniales; family Melampsoraceae; genus Melampsora; species Melampsora laricis-populina. The sequence continues at coordinate 2,369,304 of NW_006768767.1, forward strand.
GGCGGAGGCGAAGTCTCAAGGGTTTCCAGGGATTTTAGGATCCATCGACTGTATGCACTGGACCTGGAAGAATTGCCCAAAGGGATATTCAGGCCAATACCAAGGAAGACAAGGCTACCCAACACTCATCCTCAAAGCTGTTGCCTCTCAAGACCTATGGATATGGCACTGTTTTTTTGGCCTACCAGGTCACTAAACGACATTAATGTATTGGACAGATCTCAAATCTTCACTCGCCTTGCAAAAGGCCAGGCGCCACCTTGCAAATATAAAGATAATGGGAAGGATTATCACATGGGATACTACCTAGCTGATGGTATCTACCCCAAATGGGCTACCCTTGTTCAAACAATTTTGCAACCATTAGGGGAAAAGAAAAAGTTATGCTTATGGTTGTTGTTGAAGGCGCCCCATGATAACATCCAACTGATAGCAGAAATTACCTCCCTGATAGCACTTTGCAAAGTTCCAGGAATCATATCGCAAGGACGTGGAGCGCTGTTTTGGGGTTTTGCAGGAGTGTTTTGCAATTCTCGCCGGCCCAGCCAGAGCGTGGCATACTCCCACTTTGAAAGCTATCATGCGAGCATGTGTGATCATGCACAACATGATTGTTGAAAATGAACAAGCAGACGGACTGATTGAGCCCGAGCCCATCCGCGAGGCACCAGGATTCTGGCGTGAACAATGTGCCAATTTTCCTGAATTCTTGGACATTCAAGATGCCATCCTTAATCAAAACCGTCATGAACAACTTAAAAGTGACTTGATTGATCATTTATGGGACTTTCACGGCAAACAAGTTGATTTATAGATGCTTGATTTTATTTTGTTTTTTTCCATTTCTTTCTCTAATTGATATGGCACAAACAACTTAAATTTTTTTCATTTATTCTTATCTCTCTACTTTATAAGGTGTGGTGTAGCTTATTTGTTTACAACTTCAGATTGATTAATCCGAAATGACTTGTTTTATTTTGTTTAAGTTCTGTCTTGATTTTTGTCTGTGTAGCTTATTTGTTTACAAATTCCAATTAATCAATCTGAAAAGACTTGTTTCCTTTTGTTTATTTTTTTTAATTCTTGTCACAATTTGTCTTGCCAACACCAGGTCAGCAACGCAACAATGCGTTACGACCCGTTTTCAACATACCATTGCTGAAATTGCATAGGTGCTATGGCCCGGGTGAGGGTAACAAAGCTTGAATTCAAAACTCCAGGATTGGACAGCGCTGTAGCAATCCTCCAAGAAGCAGCGCTACAGCAAAAACGCTACACTGCCAAAAGAAGCTGTTTCAATATTCACATTTGAAGCATTAAAATAATATAAGAAAATGGTGATAACAGCTAAACAACTAAAAGATCATCCAACTATAAACAAAGAATCATTAAAGTAATAAAAGAGGAAAATATAACCAAATAAGATATAAAGAGTAGAAAAAGTAGGAATAAAAAGTAGAAATGAAAGTAAGACAAAAAAAATTCAATTCATAACTATACCCAATGTTTTCAATACTTGCGCAAGCTCCTTATAATCCTCACTCAGCTCCACACCTTCCCTTAACCACAATTGACTTGACACAAGTCGTTCAATGGTCCTAGCAATCAAAGCACCTCAACCAGAGGCACACACATCTGATGCACAGGAAAAGATGCGCTCAGAGGCGCAAGACGAACCAGTACATGTTAAGTAATCCATGGCCATGATAGCCAATATCCAATAAGACTTTGCGTGCAACTAAGTATAGATGAATTGAAATATAATCAGACATATGATAATGAGATGTAATCTGAGAGTAGACTCACCTTCCACCAATCAAGACCTGCAGAAGGATCTAGTACATTATAGTCTTCAGCCTTCATCCTATCTACTTGCTGAAGGTAGTCCTTGATCTGATTATCTTCAGGTTGTTGAGTTTCTGCTTCATCTTCAGAGTCTTCACAGAAGATAACGGGCCTTGGTGAAAACAATGCAGTAGTTTGAGAGTTGTTGGTGTGCAAGGCCGGCGGCGTTTTATCTGTGGTAGGGTTATCAAGCTTGTACTTTACCTAAATCCATCACAACATTGCCTCGGCGTTCATACACTACAACAAATGACATCTTTACCCAGGGGTATAGAATAGTAGTGTGGGCATAGAAAACTATTGGTAGGGTACTTTTCTATACCAATAAAAAATGCTTTTGATAAACCTATATAAGATATTTCAGATTGAGAAATTGAGTATTATCTTTGCCCTGACTCAGCTGTATGTATTGGGACCCAAAGGCAGTGCTACAGTGTGCAGAATCTCAATTTTCTGTTTTTTGATATTTTTATCCTAAAATACAATTCTATGGTGATAAAAGAGATCCTCAACCATGTTCAGCAATGTATGTGAGTATGTATGCACCATCTTACACAGATTGACAGACACTTTTTACATATGTACCACCCACTTTTGGCAAAAAAAGTTGCATTAATAATTTAATGCAACTTTTACATCACGGTGAGAAAATTTCTCACCATGTATGTATATGTAAAACCACACAACAGTGTGCTTGTTAGAAAGGTTCGGTAACCAAATAAAAAGCAAAATCACCACGGTGATAATGAATCACAATGGTGTCTTTTACCATTTGGTAAACAAGGTCATTTGTTGATCGAGTTCAAAAACCAAAAAAAAACTTAATTGCTCTCATTGCTCTCAATATCATCTACCCGTTCAACTTCTGCAATTATTTTTTAAGCAATTTAATTGATGATAACATGGTCAATGACCAAGCTCTTCACTGTTGGCAGCAAAGTTGAATTGGTGGAAATGAAGTCTTTTGAGGAAGTTGGATTTGAGTCTGAATCAACACCACGATGAGATTGAATGGATTTGAGATTGAAAAGTTTAAGTAGAGAAAAAGGTTGAGGTGGTGATGATTTGAATGATGTGCAATTGAAGAGAAAAGGACTTGTAGAAAACAAAGAAAAAAATGGTGAGGTCCGAAATAACAGGTGGTGATGGCTTGAGAAGAGAGAACGATGAAAAGTTGCAGTCACATTAATTTGAAAATATTTGACTTTGAGTTGTTTTCAAGAATGCGCACAATCTTTGCACATATGTGCAAAAATCCGTGTGTCTCTTTTGTTGCATTTTTGTTTACCAAACGAGATTTTCAGGTGACATATGCGACCGAAAATCACTGTGCTTTTTTGGTGGTGCACAGTCGGTCGCATAGTTCACACACCGGTTGCTGAAGTGGGTGTACAATATGACTGATGGACCATGCTTTCCCATTGGACAAGGCTCAAGAAGGGCTTTGAGTCTAAATTTATATTCAGTCCCTGTGGTCATGTGGATATTTTCATCTGTGGGTATAGAGCAGAATGGTATGTCTAGGCAGAGAGGATACTATCTCTATGGGTATAGAAAAGTACTTCACCCATAGTTTTCTATGCCCGCACTACTTTTCTATACCCCTGGGTAAAGATGTCATTTGGTGTAGTGAATTAAGGCTCAAGTTTCACTCTCAAGTCAATTGTCTCATCATAGTTTTTTATAGTTGAAAATTGGGTGAATTGATTACTTCAGACCATCTCATTATAATAACAGAAAAGATACTCACAAACAGAACAAAATAAACAAAGCAGAAATGATAAGCAGAAAAGAAAAAAAAAGGAAGAAACACAAACCCAACTATACAAGTCTAGGCAAAATGATACTGTCGTTCTCCAAAAGCTTGTCCAAGTTTTCCCAACCCTGGGCCAGCAACGCACCGCGGCGCAACAATCGTTTTTTTTGTTGCGTCGCGGCGCAGCCGGCCAAAAAGTACCGCAACATCGGCTGCGTTGCTTTTCAAACCGCAACATCAAATCCCAACCACCGGAAGCGCAGCTCGAGACAGTCGCGCAACAGCAGCGCAACAGGCACAGCAGCGCTCATTGATGCGCCAGCAGCCCAGGAGATACGTTGCAGCAACGCAGCATCCGCAACACACCAAACAATGAGGAAAATGTGAAACATTTCGGTCATAAGTTCAAAAAAACAATTCCAAAAAAACAATAGTGATAACTTATTAAGAAATAAGTTCAACCTGAGGATACAAATCATTTTTCGCGAGCATTTACTTTGTAAAACATTAAAGTAAGATAAGAGAAAATTAAGGCCAGTTGGTTACTATCAATCCAAGGTCACATTCAAGTTCTTCAGAATAGTAGTAAGCTCCGCGTATTCCACACCCAGATTGACACCTTCCCTCAACCATAAACGACTCGACACCAAAGCCTCAATGGTGCGTGCGAGGAGGCTACCTCGATCACTTGCACAAACGTCCGCGGCACAAGAAAAAATTCTTTTGGCTGCGCAAGATGACCCAGTAGTTGCCAAGTAATCGCGCGCCATAATGGCAAGAATTCGATAGGTCTTTTCATGAACCTAAAAACGCACCAATCAATTTTGAACTGAGATTGAAATCAAACTCTAATTGATAACTTACCGACCACCATTCTAGTCCAGCCTTCGGGTCCGCCAGGTTGTAATCTTTCTGGCGCATCCTGTTGGCCATTCGTAAGTAGTTGTCCAAGGAGTTGTCGATAGAAACTGCTGGTTCGTCCTTGTCATCAGTGTCTTCATGGAAAATCTTTGATTGTTGCTGAGAAGATGTATTAGAACCGGTGCCCGCAGAAACCTCGTTTGGATTACCAGTACCGCGAGATGGGTTAGCAGATTCGTACTCCAAAAAAACGCGGCACAGGATTCCCTCAGCTTTAATGGGTATGGCACTGGTTTTACCATTGAACCACTTGGTGAAAAATTTCAGTCGAAAAAAAGGATGTAGCAATGTTGCCAGGATGAGCGAATCGCAAGCTAGTGCCTCGTCGAGGTATTCTTGAGTCTTTGCAAGCATTTTTGCCAACATCGGGTACACAGCATCACTTGAACTCAATTTGTCGACTTTGTCCTGTAAAGTTTGACGAAGCTCGACGTATTCCGGTATTACCATACATCCGGTGGGGCCGTCTCCTTCCATCTTCTTAGTGGTGGCAAGAAATATCTAAGTTATACGAAATGGTGTCACTACAAGTTGTACAACATGAAGTAATATATACATACCTCAAGTTCAACATTTATGTGTCGCACCTGAGCCCACTCAGCAGTGGTTATTTCCATCTGATGAAAATAACCATATGGTTTACCATTACTGCGTGGGCGTCGACCAACAGCGAGTACTCGATCCAAATCCTCCTTGCACAACTGATTAATGACCTAATGAAGTATGATTAATTAGTTTGGTCTACTCATATGATATCCAAAGTGAAAGATATATAAATGGAAAGATATATAAATGATCAACCTACATCTCTTGCGAGCCATGCCTTGTGTCGGCTTTCGTACTTGATGTTCCACCTAATGCCATATCCAGCGATGAGAGACCCCTTGAAATCCTTCTTGACACTGACACGGTCAAACTCCTTACGCCAGGCAGCCAACCAAGTGATTCGACGTATGATAAAGTCGACCTAAGCGGAGTTGAAATGATTAAGTCACTTTATATATTTATATGTATAAAAACATTTACAAATGAAAGGAAAAGCGTCACCTTGCGTAAAATAAAATCCACGTGATTAGCTTCGCGGCGATGGGTGGGAGCGACCTCCTCCTCCAGAGCAACAGATGGTGACATCTTGTCTTCGGCATCAGCAACATCCCACTCTGCCTCATCAGCTATTGCAGCTCCTTCATCACTCAGAACTTCCGGTGTAGGTGTAACTTCTAGTTCGTCAAGATTGTGTTCAGGTAATTCATCTTCATCTTCCACTGTCTTCTGTTGTTGTTCTTCATCTTCTTCATCAACTTCTTCGATTGTACCAATTGTAGGAAATATACCTCTAGCTGCTGATTTTACCTTTGCCGGGGGGGGAGCCTTCACACCAAGTTCGGCTAGTCCGGCATTGACAATTAGCGCCAGTTTGTGACAAAAGCAGAATATATGCATTCTGCTTGGGTCCCATTGATACTTGATTCCTTCAGTCTGTGGTTGTAAAGCAAATTGTCGATGCATCTCGGCCACCATCGTTTTATTGTTCGAACCTGAGTCCGTTGTCTGGCAAAGGATGTAAAACACAAACGGAACATGAAAGAACATTGTGACAGAATTAATTTGGAAAATTAGGACTAGTGGAAGAAGGAAGAAAGATAAGTGAAATACACTTATCTTTTGAAAGATGCCATGCTTGACCAAGAGGTTCACGATGGGCTCGGCTAGCCACGGTCCATGGTGGTGCCAAGCCACAACTTTGAGGGTGACATGTCGAACATGATATTTCCACTTCGTATCAATAAAAGTTGCGGAAGCTCCTATGAAACCGTGATGGTTACCTTTGCTGGTCCATCCATCGTGGACAAGGTTGAACCGAGATGTAAGTTGCTGTTGTTTTGTTCATAGAGGATGATATAGTTAGAATTCAACAATGAAAGAAGATGAAGAGGAAAGTCGATTTACCTTGAGTTCCTTAAAAACGTTCTGTTTCAGAGAAGAATTGATAATCTTTGCTTCACCTGCTACCCATTTACGGCCGTAAAGCCTAGCTTCACGTCTAAGATAGAAGACCATGGCCCGTAGCATTGGATCTTCCACTCGTGTCCAAGGCAGGGCATGTCGGATTAGCCATATGCTAGCCATTTTGTTGAACGTGCTGTTGCTGAACTTCGATCCGATGGTAGTGCTGACATATCCATCAAGGGGGCCGCTTTTCTTCTTCTCAGCTAGTCTACGCTCCGCCACCGACAAGGGTACACCCAGTTCCTTATGCTCTCGAGCTTTGAGTCGCCCAGGGCAGCCAACGTCCGAGCGGCCGGTTTGAGTCGATCCATCTCGGTGAACCCGAAGAGCACCAGTCATGTTGCTGTAACTTACTCTTACAGGATTGTGCTTATCTTTCTTGCAGAACTTGCACGGGTAAGAAAGAGGTGGCTTTGATAGATCCTAATTTACAGATAAGAAATCTCACAGTTAGATTTCTTCTTTATGTAGAAAGTACAAGAAGAATACAAATATATACATCGCCTGGTTTATGGAATGGCTCATCATAGTAACCTCTGAGCTGGCCTAATTCGGTATCTGGTTCATCAACCTTACAACGCTTCTTCGCTACAAAGACAACCTCATCGTCGGAATCAGCTTGTAACACTCGTTTGGTTACGTTCGTCGAGATGTGCTGAATTGTTGACAAATTCATCTGTCAACCAAGTTTATAACGATTGATAAAGAGGTGATGTAAAAAACTCACATCATCTGAGGGTGTGGGCTGGCCTGTGACATTCTTGCTGGTCTTAGAGGTTCGAGACTTGGATTGGGATACCACCTTCTTGGTGTGTTTCCCTTTGGAACGCATGCTGACAATCGAGGTATCAGATTCCGGTTTGTCAGTATTTGGAACACCGTCATAAGTCTTGTCTTTATGTTTTCTTTTCGAAGGTGTTTGATCGATCACACTTCTGCGACGGCAGTCAGGGGATTGAGGGACCATCCCAGGGTAGTCGGTTTGCTTCCTATTGCAAGAAGGTCTGGAAGGCGTATCATCGACATCATTTGCATGTGAATTGTATGGCAAGATGGACTGAGAGGACATGGTGATGATGTTAATAGATTTGTTGATGAAGCGATTAAGAAAGGATGAGGAAAAGTTATATAAGTAGTTATGCGTTGATTGGGATGTACGTTTGAGCTGGATTTTGAGAATCAGAAAATTAAAGATTTATAAACAAGGTCAGGTAATTGAAGAAATCAAACAAATTGAAAAATTAAGATGGAATGATTGTTAAGGGAGTATTGAAAAACTAGGAATCGGATGGATTGAATCACGAGGAAAGGAAAAATGGAAGGATGAGATTCGAGAAGGATGGGAATAGGAGGCTGGAAGGTCTTTTACCTGGACTCGGATTCTGTCTTGGGCCATCCCTGGCATGTCTTCCCCTGGCGTGAAGGTGTCTACAGCGCGAATGATCCAGATTGGCATATCGAAAGCGTCCAAGTGACTCCGTTTGGGGTGGTGGTATGGTGCGACAACAGGGGATCCTTGCCATATTGGGAATAGCACAGAATGGCAAACCCGGACCGCAACAACCGCATCTGCTGCGGTTTTTCAGCAGCAGTTACGGGGTGCGTTGCGGTGCCAAAAATTCCCAAAATCTGGAGGCCTGGGTGCGTCCCGGGTTCCAGCGCAGCGCAAAACCGCAACATCAGCTGCGCCACGGTCCCAAAAACCCGCAACGCCGCGCAGCGCAACACGCATCACGCGCGTTGCTGGCCCAGGGTTGGTTTTCCCGCCAAATTGCTCGAGTTTTGCGGGAAAACTCGGACAAGCTTTTTGAGAATGACAGTAATACAAAATATCAAACAAGATGGAAACAAAAGCAGCTTTAGTCAGTATAGAAAGGAATTAAAGAAGAAGAATTAATCAACTGACGATTGAAACATTTCAATTTGAACATTATTAATGGGAGGCACGAAATCGAATTGAAAGAAATCTATTGATCAATTGATCTAGAACATTCTGAACCAGCCAACTAAATCAATGGTTAAACAAATTCAAAGTATCAATTAGTCTTATGTAAAGAATCAAAAGAAGAATAAAAAAAGAAAGAACTTACATTTTTAGAATTGTGTCGATTGGAAGGAAACATTCATGTCGAGTCGATGAACAAAACAAAGAAATCAATCAAAAGATAACAAGAGTACGAGATCAAGTAAGAAAAGACCAAATTAGAACTAAAAAATAAGAAAGTAGAAATAGAAAGCGTAAAAATAAAAGAATCAACAATGAGAAAGGAAAGAATCTATAATAAAAGACTTACTTGATATGTGAAAGCACAAGGACGGATTGAAGATGAGATCAATCAAAGAATCAAGCTAGAACAAGATTAAAAATAAGAAAAGTCGAAATAGATACATCAACATAAAGATTGAATTGAAGGAGGCAGTGTTGAAATTAGTAAAAATAGGAATAAACAACAAGAGAAGGAAAATAAAAATAAAGGAATACATACTTGGTATGTAAAGGAAGAGCATGAGATCGAGACGAGGGAGTGGAATCAGTCGGAGCTGGTCTGAGCTAGATAAAGACAGCGATTGGGCGATTTAAAAATACAAAAGAGTTGGTGAAGGAGTTTGGGCCGAGTTGTGGTTGGAGAGTCAAAAGGATATAAAAGGGAGGGCATTGGTGTCCTTGTGAATCGGGGTATTGATGTCCGTGTGTTCTTGTGTGCGATAAAGGCGTGTTTAAGTTGTGATCGATTTTTTTTAGTGTTAACAAGTGTTCTATTTCCAATTTCAAGAGTTATAAAAAGACAGTTTTTTTTATTAGTTACTAGCATCAGATTAAAAGAAAGAAAAGAAAGGAAAGAACTTACCTCATAAGGAGGTTGATTGAGTTGGTTTATTGTTAAAGAGAGCTTTTGGTGGTGGTTTTTTGTTCTATCCTGTGCTTGTGTCGTGATTGATTGCTGAGCTGTGAGCCGAAAGACAGTCGCCAGATAGTCAAAGTCGTCAAATCAATAATCACCAAACCCGCCTCTTGATTCGAGTCGAGGCCGGGTCAATTCAGGGATCCAAAATTTCATTTTGGACCTGTACATTACAAGTGTTACCCAACCGTGTCAACATTGAAATCAACACATCTTCACACCACAATCTTGTGTAGAGTTGTGAGTGGTATCATTGGATTCCGACAAACCTTGCAGATCCTTTGAAGATATCAAAATAGTTTTACGGGAGGAATACGTAGAGATAGAAAGTTATTTAGAATTGCTTCACGTTCTTTTTGAACTGCAATAAAATAGAGGTTGAGGGCAGCTTAACCGCACCCATAGTTTCATCCGCTCTCACGAGTGGTGATTCTTACCCTCTCCGGCTCAGCCTACCCTACACTGCGTAGGAGCTCTACAACGCCATGCAAGATACCAAGCTACCAGGCCAATTTACCAATCCCTTGAGCATGGTTCCAGTCAGAAAGCTTTGATGAACATGGATAAAGTACTTTAGACTAGATTTTGTCAAGACAAACAAGATAACAAATGTTTATTCATTGTGGATTCTTTTGGCAGATTTGTAAGCTTATTCCATTTTAATGATAAGGTCTCATTGATTGAGACCACACAAATTTGAATCAGATGACCATTGAGCAATTTAAAATAAAAGGGAGACAAACAACAATAGACACAAAGCAAATTTATCTGTATCCTGTCTACCTTCATCCATGTGCCTCTTCGCATGTACGTTCATGTTGATTTTCTGCTGGACATTCCCAATGGTAGTAGGTCTGATCACAGATTGTGCAATGATATTTTTCTTTGTCCACTTGTGTTTCACAATTCCCCACTGTTAAATCACAATCACAAGTGAGTGGATAGTCACAGGCCTCTCGTTGTATTCCTGTATACACGAGGTCATCTGTGCAAACATCACATGTGAGACCACTGGATAATGAAATCACAGAAACAGACACCAAGAATCCTAAGGTGATACGTTTGTTGAATTGCATACCTGAATAAGATCATGCATAATTGAGTAACTGAAATTAGATGCTTAATTTATGATCGTGGGGCTAATATAAACTTACTAAAGAGGTGATTTCCTAATGTTTATATTAGGCCTTCAAATATACCAAAAGAATATGTTGATGGCAGTGTTGATGGAATGATTGATGTAGTGATAAGATTCTAGGAAAACACAATACATAAGGAGGTCAGATTTTCAGACAATAAGCAGATCAGGTTGGAAGTATTTAGCCAGAAGACCTTCCAAAATCAGTTTTAATTTTTTTAATACATTAGGAGAAATTTATGATTCTTGAACTTCACTAACCCAATGGCATGCAATGAAATGGGGGGGACTAGGTATCTGAGAGCTGACCAATTGAAGCAAGAAAGTGGTATGACCAGTTGAAAAATTCAATTAAATGCTTTCTGAAATTCAATGGGGAAAGTTGAGTGCTTGATGGCAAGAATTATAGACCTTTGGAAGTTATGGAGGTATTTATGTTCATCCAAAAGGCCAAATTGGTGCTACATGGTTTGGGCCTCTCATCAAGAAGATTGGTTTCAGTCACATTTCTTTACATCATTGGGCGGCGACAATCAAAAGGATCTATCATGTGTGCGTTGGCCCAATTCAGAATTATATTCCTTGGATGCTTGGTAATGTGCCTGAGGATAAGTATTTTTATTTTGATATTCCAAACACTAGTCTAGTGATACATGTTTTGGGTGTCTTATCAAGAAGAGTGGTTTTGGTCAAATCTGCTTACATCATTGGGCTGAGACAATCAAAAGGATCTATCATGTGTGCCCCTTAGTTTGAGGGGAAATTATAGTCCTCAAACACTTGGTGATGTCTGCGAGGCTGAGTCACTTGATCTTTGTGTGCCAAAAACGGGTACATTGGTACATGTTTTGAATCCCTTAGCAAGATGAGATGTTTCACTCACATCTGTTTGCATCATTGGGCGGGAACAACACCACCGGTGCTCCACCCAAGATAGTGGCAGAAGAGCAGTAGCACTTCCTGCTCTCCGCCCGCGCTAGGCCTTTTTCTATACATTGGGTTATGGGTTTCACTAGATAGCTATGGTGAAACTCAAAAAAATATTGTGATTTTGAGATCCGCTATCTGTAGCAGTATCTTGCTGTGCTATTGACTGCCACAGCAACCTGGAGCACATAGCAACAGGGAGACACAGAGCGTAACTCAGGACCCCAGAATGCCCCTATAAAGGGTTTTGAAAAAAAAGTCCCTTCTTGACTTCCACGGATCCCCACCCCTGCCAAACGGCTGAGTCCGTTCCTGGCTACACCCATAGCTCTAAGGGGGTCTTAATTTCTCCTCAGACTTCCTTGAGACCTGTCACAACTCCTTTATTAACTTTGAAACTCTAGAGACAAATGTCAGCAGGGGACTCAAATTATGCACTGAACACTGCAGTTCAACATATGTCAGACTCAGAGGCTATATCTTTCACCAATTGAGGATTCTTAACTATTCTTGAGCATTGGGACTATTGATATTCTATGACGCAAGTGGTCTCAGAGACAGCAGCCATTGGCATTGCAACGTTGATGCCTGTCTCGGCCCATAAAATCAGGGCCTGCAATCTGAATTGCCTTCATTCAAAAGGGTCCTGTTGAAATAAAATAAACCAATTGGACTTGGTGGACCAAACACATCAGACTACGTAGCCAGAGATTGCCCAGTTGGGATACTTGAGGCACTCGCCACCATCCCTTCTAACATAGATTGATGCCTGATATCTGATTCATCATTGGCCTCAATCATTTCCTATGCTCTATACTCAAAATTCTTGCATCTCTCCTTTAAACAATGCATTCATCTTCATTTGCTCCAAAGTCATTCAAGCCTACTTGTTTCTTCAAAGATTGTTTTAATTTTTATGCAAACTGCTCTTCCTGTCTGCTTCTAACCTTGAGATCATCTCAACGCATAACCCAGAAGCTAGAGGTGAAGCAGTAATTGCATACATGTTACCACAATTGACAGAGCTTCAAAGAAGTCTGAATATACTGCATTTGCATGAAAGCTTGTAAAAAAAGTTTTTTTTTTGCTTGAGAGGCGCAAAGATGGCCCCAATCCAAAAAATACCCAAAGCCGGATCAGCTGGATGGGGACTGATCCAAACCCCATCCAGCGCTTTCATGGTTTTCAGCTCAAAACCATCGATCCATCCACCCTCATCCACCACTTTCAATTGATCTTGATCTCAATCTCTCCACCACTCAACTTCACTCAACTTCACTCAACTCATTTAAAATCAATTTTATTATCAACCCTATTATATCAATCATGCCCTTTGTCAAATACTCGGCCACAGTCAAGGCTTTGGACATTACCAAATGCCTTCAAGGCTTTTCAACTGACGAAATCCGAGATATGCTTGATGAGGACATTTGTGAACGCACTTTCCACCAATGGATGGAGCTTTATCAACAAACTCAATTGGTCATCAGGAATCCGCTAGAGTACAAGAAACAAGGAGCGCCTCTCATTTTCAATGATGAAGATTGTGACTTCATCAGAACACTTGTAGCTCAGATTGGGGGCGCAAAAAAAAAACGCGCCCAGGCGCGCAAAAAATTTCAAAAATAGGGTAGGCGCGCCTAAAAACCTGTATGCCTCATAGTGAGAAAGTGGGCCTGTCCTCGTCTGAATTTTTTTCAATCTCCACTCCAAGCTTTATCAACCCAATCTTTCCAATGCCAAAACGCAAGAAAACGAACAATAGTGCTCATCAAACAGCCCCTCAAGCCGAATGGATTCCCCCCTCAAGCAGCTGTGGTGTTTGTTGGACTGGCTTTCTCATGGGCACAGAGCGTCATCAATCAGCTGGGCGACGAGATGCCAAATGCACCTATTGCAACCTGGTGATGGATGGTAAACCTAATCAATTGTAGACGCATATCATCAATGTCTGCCGATCAATCCCTGGCGACCTGAAATCAGCATACATCAACACTATTCAGCCACAATCGTCTGCTGACTCGGAGGACTTAACTAATGAAGATGCCACCTCAACCTTGGCTATCGACAAACCAAAGATAGTTCATAACTTTACTAATGCCTCACTCCATCATTTTTCCACAAGAACTCAAGAAACAATGGATCAAATCAATCAACACCTCTGTCTTGCCTTGATAACTGGCCGCATACCTTTCTCTGTGCTCGAAAACGAGCATTTCATTCGTTTCCAAGAACGGTTATCAGTTTCACCATCCACAACCGCTACTAGATATGTAATGACAAACCGGATTTTACCCATGGTGCATGCTCGTGCTGTCAAAGAAATGTGAGATGATCTTTCCCGCCAGTCGGGTCTGACAATCTCCCTCGATGGATGGTCCGACATATCTCGAAACAGCGTTTATGCAGTCTTGGCTCTACGTGGAACAAAAGTCAAACACTTCATTGATACTCTCAACCTTCACCAAGTCCGACATACTTCCGAGAACCTTGCTTCAAGTCTCGATAGTACACTCAGCTTGTCAGGAATAAAGTGGGACCAGATAGTTGCTGTTGTGACTGATAATCCAACACCAATGGTGAAACTTCAAGTGAGTGCTATTCGGATCTTGTTCTTGTTGCTTCCATGATGTTCTTGTCTGATATGATGCTTCTTATCTAGAGGATTATCCATGAAGCGCATCCTCATGTTGTTGGCATTCCTTGTTGTTTGCATTTTTTCAATCTGATTGCCAAAGACTTTCTCAACCACCAAGACATGAAAAAAGTGGTCTCGAATAACAAGGAGTTAGTTAGGTACTTCACCTCTTCACATCACTGGACCGAGCATCTTGAATCATGGCGAAAACAGGAAGGTATTACTCACGGTCTACAGAGCTCATGTGATAGTCGGTGGTACCCCTATAGCAAAGTCTGTCTTTCTGTTGACGCACATGAATTGGGATTTCTCAAGTGCGCCGATATGTCCGATGATCTGACATTGGACACTCCGACGATCCCAAAAGAAACAACTTTGATTGTTCGAACTCGCGACCATTTCACTGCAAACAAAGCACTTGTTCTATTCCTCAAGCCAGTCGTTGATGCCCTTGCTCGCTTAGAATCGGCCTCTACAACTCTTGGTGACATCTGGAAAGAGTTGATTGACGTTTACATCCAGATTTCAAGTCTCGATCTTTCTACCTGGCCGGGTTATGTTGATTACAAGACTTAGGGCCCGTTCGGCTGATTTAGCCAAAAATTGTTACACAAAAACAAAATTTCTATCCGCCCCTGAAAAAGAGTTTTTCAGGGGCGGATAGAGAAACTCGTTTTTCGGCTTTTTTAGATTACCGAACAGTCGACCAAAAAGGTCAACAAAAGATCAGAATGATCATCGTTGACCATACCATTCAACTGTTTGGTCACAACCAAATTCATCAATCCTTTTCTTGACACTTCGCATCGCACGATTTAAAACAACATGGAGTGTTGTTCTTACCTTTCAAAAGTCATATCAGACATACAAAGAATATTATTCACAACAAATTGCTCAATGGTATCAATGGAAATCAAAGATATGATTCTCAACATCAGATAATAAAATCAACTTTTTGTATGCTTTCCTATCAGATTTTATTTCTAGATGATTAGAATGAAATAAAATACATTTTGGTCTTCAAGGCATTGGTTGTTGAGATGAAGAGGAATGTTCTAGAGAAGAAGATTGAGAATTAGATCTAATCTTTGGTTTGTTTCAATTTGGATATGTAGTTAAACGTGATTTGATATTTGTCTTATTTTGCTACAAAATCGATTTCTTTAAATCAAGTTTATTCAATTCGATCTGATTCTTGATTGCATTGTTGTAGAGAGAAAGGAAAAATGGACAACTGGCGGAAAGAATGGTGCGTGAAGGGATTAAGAGAGTGGTGGTGTTGGTGGTGAGGTTGTAGATGGTGAGGTGGTGAATTCCTGGTGTCGATCGGTGGATTGAGGTGAAGGGCCAAAAAGTCTTTTTGGCTTGAAAAACAGCCTTGAGGCTGTTTTTTGATTTTGACTGTTTTTGATCAAATACTGTTTTTGTATTTGGGTCAATTGAAATTGCCGAACACCGGCGTTTTTGGAAAAACCCAAAAACAGTTTTGACCCAAAAACAGTTTTTGGCTTTGGTGGGGTTTTTGGCCAAAAACCGTTTTTGGGTCTCAGCCGAACGGGCCCTTACTGTCTTGGTGTTTTAAATTCAAGAGCTCGTGCCTACTACGACGAACCGATCTTCATCCTTGCTTTATTCCTTACTCCAAGCTGCCGACATCTTTCTGTATCACGTGCCTATCCGATCAAATCGATCCAAAAGATGATGGTCAATCTCGCGTTTTTCTGGGGATACTCGCAAGCCGATGCCATTACCATTGCACAACAGGCCAATCTTTATCTCAATGGTGAAGGCCATTTTGGTACATCAAAGAAATGTACGTCCTTTTCTGCACCCTCCAGGCGACTTCAGCTACTAACTGTTTCATTCATGTGTACATAGTTTCACTTGCAATCGATTATTGGCTCGACTTGCCTACGACCTTACAGACGAGTTTACTTAAAAAATTTGCTATCAAACTACTTGAGATTATAGCTCATGCTGCGGGTGTTGAAAGCCTTTTTTCAGCCATGTCAGCTACCAAGACAAAACAGCGAGCTGCAATGACCCTCACAAATCTCAAAATGATAACACAAGTTCAGCTTTCCAAAGCCAACAAGAAGCCAACAAAGAAATCCAAATCAGTCAACAGTGATGCCAACAACGAAATCGAAGTTATTGAAGACCCACGAGTAGAACCATCAGAGATCTTTTCGGGCCCGAATGATCTTGAAGAGTTTGAACAAGGGGTGGCCCGAATGCAAGAGGAACCTATGCTTGTGGACCCCACTTTAGAGGCTGATTCTTATGATGGTTTCATTAGATCTCTGTTTGATCTGACTTTATTTAATGTTCAATCTTTCCATCATGTTGAGTCTGCAGGTGAAAGTGCACCTGCTGTTGGCGCTCCTGGATCATGGAACCCCGATGAAGTCACATTCGACTGATTATCTTGTTTTTACTACGTGTGCGCTATGCTGAAATACAAATTTTCAACCTTTTTCATGTTTTCACTTTTTTTTATTTTTTGCACTGTGAGAAAACGCGCCTAACGCGCCAGTGGCGCCTAGGCGCGCCTAATTTCCCCAAAAATGCGCCTAGGCGCGCCTTTTTTTTAGAGCCGCACCCCCAACCTGACTTGTAGCTCAGCAACCCTCTCTTTTCTTGGACGAGATCCGAGAAGCAATCTATGACAAAACCGGTGTCTTGGTGTCTTGCAAGGAACTCTCACTCGAACTCAACACATGCCTTCACCTTACTCTTAAAAAGGCCAAAACTTCAAATGTTTGCAAGAATTTTTAAAAGACTGCTAAATTTATGGAGGACATGAAGAACATACCTGCTGAATACCTTGTATTTACTGGTGAGTGCCTACTTCTTTTTACCTTGTCTGTCTATCTTTTCATTTTGATTTTATCTGACTCCATTCCATTCCATTCTTCTCTGATCCTGTCAGATGAGAGTGCTATATGTGAGCGGGATTTGATGAGAGTCAACGGACGGTCGCCAAAGGGTGAACATGTCACGCACTGGGTCAAGCGTTCAAACCCGAAATGATACTTGTTACTTCCTGCGATTGGACTACATGGGTTGATCACCATGTCTGTCCGTGAAGGCAGCATCAACCGCGGCTGATTTGAAAGCTTTTTGGAATTTCAGCTGGTCAGTTTTTTTTCTTATCATCGTTTCAATCTTTAATTTTACTAATTCATGATTCTATAATCCAGCTTCCCTTGATGAATGCTTATCCAGCTCCAAACTCGATCCTGGTCCTGGACAACTGTCCAATTCATAAGGGGGGTCACATTGAAGAAGTTTGTGAAATTGCTGGTAAGCTTTCTTACTTGATCATTAACACCATCATGCCACTGACTTTGATACCTTTCCTGTTGAAGGTGTCAATTAGTATATTTACCAGCCTATTCCCCCAAGTTGAATCCTGCAAGATTCTAAAGAAACTCGAGTCACCAGAATGGTAACTTAGGATGCCAGTAAACGGGCGTCAGTCTTTACGGTTCTGAACACCGAAGACAAAGATAAAGAGTCACACCTTAGGATGCCAGTAAACGGGCGTCAGTCTTTATGGTTCTGAACACCGAAGACAAAGATAAAGAGTCACACCTATTAAGGGCAAAAGAAAACAACAAAGTCTGAAGAGAAATGAAAAAGAGATTAACAATTGATCTATTTGGATTGAAGGAATACAGACTATGAAACCACTTACACGCCACTTTGTTCCTCAGTGAACTGATGAGGAGAAAGTGGTGATCGTGGATGAGCGGGCTTATTTAAATGTGATACAAATTTGAATTAGGTTTAAGTTTGATATAAACTAGGTTTGAATGCTGTATGTAAATATGATTTTGATGTAATGTGTTTGACGAGTTTGATAATTTATATGTATTCTAACAAATCCGATTGAGATGTGCTTCTTGGTAATCATTTCCCACTTCAAGAGAAGTGAGATATTGGAGAAGTCAGGCAGTGATGCAACTTGGCCGATTTGAGATGTTGTTTTGGAATTCATCACACCCGATGTAGAACTCCTACGCAGTGTAGCGTAGGCTGAGCCGGAGAGGGGATGAAGTACCGCCGGAGAGGATGGGAGTACAACAGGTGCAGTTAAGCTGCCCTCAACCTATGATAATCTCTAAGTTCAAAGAAAATAATGGTGCAGTTCAAAATAAACCTTCCTGCTACACACAACCAACACCTGTAACAACTTCAATTTACCCCTTCCACTGATAAAATCAGTGCCGAACCTGGTCCGAAAGAGCTCCGACAAGTCTAAGACTGTACAGAGTGGTCACCGAGGTCCTTGAACACTAGACATGCTTAAGCTAGGACTATAGAATGGATAAACAAAGTTATACAAATAGTTGATAATGTTTCACAGTCCAATTTAATTTTAAAAAACTTCTTCTAACTAATTATTTGAAATAAAAAAAAATAATTTTAAAAATAATTTATGCTGAGTAGATGCTGGTTAAACTTCTATTAGACTACTTGAACTCTACAAAAAATAATCTGCCGATTTTTTTACTAAAAAAAACTATTTGAATAACTCTAAAACTTGACGAAATGACGAAATCACACACTACTGGAACAAATTTCACAGACAGACCTTTCACACACAAAGCTTTCACACTATAGAACGCGTAATCACTCAGAATTAAAAAAAATAACACTACTACCCTTATAAGGGTTTAACACTAAAAAAGCTTGATAACTCTTTTTTAAAATAACACTAAAACAAAAAACTCGACTCTAAGGGCCCGTTCGGCTGAAACCCAAAAAGAGTTTTTGGCCAAAAACCCCACCAAAGCCAAAAACCGTTTTTGGGTCAAAACAGTTTTTGATTTTCATGAAAAACACAGGTGTTCAGCAACGGTCTTTGATCAAAACCAAAAACGGTTTTTGATCAAAAAATCTTCAATTTTGAAAAACAGCCCTGAGGCTGTTTTTGAGACCAAAAAGTGTTTTTGCCCTGTTTGCCCCTCCATTGCAATTGTTCCTTGACCTATTTGGTCGACTGTTCGGTCAACGAAAAAGCCGAATTCCGAGTTTTTCAATCCGCCCCTCGAAAAAGGGGCCGATTGAAAAATCGTTTTTGTGTAACAGATTTTTGGAAAACCAGCCGAACGGGCCCTAACGCTCGATAAACGAACACTAACACTCTCTAGATGGACACACACTCATCAACTCGAGCTCAACAACCCCCTCTTTACACCCTTCAACTCTCCACAGCCTCACTTTCATCTTATCAATTTTAATCGATGACATCATTTAATCTTGGTTTTCCTTCAATTTCAATCTCGGATTTCCATTTTTAATGTAAGTTGTAAGTTGTTTCTCTCTTTTTAGTTCTTCCATTTACTAATTGGTTAATTTGTTCTCTTTTTTTTCATCTTTAGCTTGCTGCCTTTTCAGTCATCACCTTCCTAAACCAATTGATTCAAATCTAAATTTCAATTTGTAAGTCTTTTCATTTGTTTTAGTTACCCTTTCTTTTAGTTTAGTCTTTCTATAAACTAATCAATCATTTGTTCTTCTTCTAACCTCATTTGAATTCTAGATTTCTGTGCTTTATCTTTTAGATATTAGATAGATCGATCAATTTTTTGATTTTTAGGTTTTAATGTGTAAGTCTTTCCTTTCTGATTTCATCTCTTCTTTGAGTTTGAATAATCTATGTACTAATTACTTGTTCGTTTATTCTTTCATCTTAGTCTAATTCTAGATTATTCCTTTACTGCATCTTCACAAATGCTTGTCCAATCGAAGCAAAAAAAATTGCTGCCGGTTGGACCCATTTGTGAGCTGGACCGTTAATGAGGGTATGTGCACGATTGGGGCTTGGGTTTTTCTAGCCCTGAGCTTTCATTTTGGTGTTACTCGAGCGAAGAGCCAAAGAGCTCTGCCCAGATCACAGCTCAGTTTTGATCGCAAATCCATCAGCCTCCATTTGATTCAGAAACCACATCAACCACAATCTCCACCAACAATGCCATTTGTCAAGTACACCCCTTGAATCAAGGCTCTTGCAGTTATCAAAATCCTCAAAGGCAAAGCCACTGACGAGATTCGCGATGAGCTCCATGCAGACATCTGTGAACGTTCTTTCAAACGTTGGATGGATCTGTATCAAGAAACTCGGCAAGTCATCAGAGATCCTGAAGGATACCAAACTCGAGGACGAAAAAATTTGCTTGATGACAATGACCGCGACTTTCTGAATGAGCTGGTAGCTGCATCACCTGACCTCTTTTTAGACGAGATCCGGGAAAAGCTCTACGACGATACTGGAGCGCTCCCTAGTGTTGAGTGTCTGGCTAATGAACTCAATCATTGCTTACACCTTACCTTGAAGAAAGCCAACACGTCTCATGTCAACAAAGATTTTCAAAGAAAAGCTCAGTATGTTGAAAGGATGCAAGATATACCAGCTGAAATGCTTGTGTTTACTGGTATGGTTTCCACTTCTACTTGAAGGAATCACCATGCTGAATCAATCATCTTGCATCAGATGAAAGCTCGATATGTGAAAGGGACTTGCTACGTGTAAATGGTCGATCAAAATCTGGGGAACGAGTCTATCGATGGGTCTGAAGAAACAATCCTCGCCGCTACTCTCTACTTCCTGCAATCGGATTGAATGGTCTTTTGGCATTGACAGTCCGAGAGGGCAGTATAAATCGCAAGTGATTTGAATCCTTCTTGGAGTTCCAACTGGTACGTGATTGAAGGATATTCTGTATCATTTTACATCCTCACTTTGTTCCTTCCATGTTGGACAGCTGCCACAAATGCAACCCTACCCAAATCCCAACAGCGTACTCGTGATGGACAACTGCTCAATTCATCACAACGGGCGAGTAGCTGAGCTCTGTGAGGCAGCAGGTGAGGTTTTGGTTCTTTACTCTTATTCAGTGGTTATTCTCGAGCTGAAATGGTGTCTGGTGAAGGTGTATTACTGGTATATCTACCACCGTATTGTCCAGAGCTCAATCCCATCGAGTACTGTTTCTCTGTGATCAAATCACGCTTCAAGAGAACTCGCATCCTCGAGAACGCAAATGAAGATGCAAATTGGCCAATCAGAGAGACAGCAATTGATGCAATCACTCCTGAACTGCTTGCCCCTCTATATGCAAATAGTGGGTATCTATTGCCTCCAGGAATGATGGTCATGGATCTCATGGATCTTGTTTAGAAGTTTTTTCATTTTGAATATTGGGTTTTTATATGATCTTCATGGATCGATCCCATCTCAATTTTTATCGATCGATCGATTCTATTTCAAAGTTGTTTTTGTATTATGCCTTCGTAGCTTGAGTAGTCGTAAATCAATATCGAGTTTTTTATATGATCTTCATGGATCAATCCCAATTCAATCTTTATCAACCAATTGAATCCATTTCAATGTGAAATCTCAAGTCCCAGTTTTTTTATTGACTGATTGACTTTTTTTGAGATCTCGAGTTCCTCACTATCTACTTTTGATTAATTCAACTTTGATCGAGTCAAATATTGGTCAAAATGTTGCTACACTTGCATTAAGATCTTGATTGATCATCAGTACATAAAGAAGACAAAAACAATAAAATACAAGAGAATAAAGAAATTAGACAAAAACAAGACACAGTGTTAAAACCATACACGAGATTTGATACAAAGTAAGAAAAGGAAACCATTTGATTCAAATGAAGTCCTGAAGCGTCCTAAAATCTGAACAATCAAATCAGAGTTTCAAAAGATGATTAGCGAGTCTCCTCAAAATGAAGCTATGACATTGAGATAGATTACCTTTCTAATCCTTGTCAGCAAGATGCTCGTCAAACCAATCAACATTGTCGAGTAAGTCACTGATTATACCAGCTGGAATACCATACCCTAACAGATCGCTTTTGGTGATTGAACCGTCGGTTTTGTGAAAGTTGTGATAGTCTCAAATCCTATGGGGTTTGAAAAGGTCGATGATTTCATTGACTTTGACTGGATCGTTAATTCCAACAAATTTGATGTAGTCTTCCATCGGAGCAGAACCTCTAGGTGGTCTCTGAATGACACCATTGGAAGGTCCCACCACAGCTTGATTATAGGACGTTTGGGTATGTTTTTTCTTGAGGGTGCCTTTCTTACTCTCTTGCAGGCCTCTCGGTGGACTGATCTGTGAAACACCGTGAGTTGTAGGGTTTAACTGAGAAGTTGAAAATTGAGATCAGTCATAAACACTGTGTTATAAAGATCATTGGTACGTACAATTTCTTTGGCCCATTTCTGAGCATTCCCCGGTGACATTAGGACATATCCATCATCATCGCCGGGAATCTCATATACACGGAAAAAACGATCCAAATCATGTCGTACAACACTCTGAGCTTGAAGATCCTTGGCTAAGATATCAATTTCATGACTGTCTGAATCGGACATATTCTGGATGTATAAAGAAAAGAATCAGTGTAAATTGTAGGAAAGTTGACTGGCCACCCACCCCAACATTATTTTGATTTCCAACAGACCATAAGCGGCGAGTTGAGGCTAAAGAAGCGTTCTTACAAGAGAGAAAGCAATCAGCTTGGAGCAGAAAAAGACCGAAAGGAAACTACTCACTCGCTTTTGAGAATCAACTTTCAACACAGGCTTGTCCATCAGTAAATAAAGGCCACCTGTTTGAGATGATACCTTCAATACCTCATGGGCCCAGGCTTGAAATTGTTCTTCACAATGAACCTGATTTCCTCGGGTTTTTGACCAACCTCTTTGCCCTGAGATTGTTGCAATCCATTTGATGCGCTTCTCATCTGAATTAAAGTCGGTCATAATCAGGTCACCTAATTCATTGTCTTTGTTATTACAGTCCCGCTTGACAGTTGCTTGTAGATCGAGAAATGACATTTGATTCGGATTAATTTCTAACAAAATGTTCCCCCTTTTTAGTGTGTAGGTCTTCCATTTTGGATTCCTGCTGTCGCCATGGTTGGTGTAGATGCTGATCTCAAAATCACACTCAAACGATTCGCGCATGATTCCTGAGTTGAAGTGTTGGTGACGTGGCTGATTGGGAGTGTAGTAGGTGGTTGATGGAATTGATGATGGGGGGATTGGGTAGCTGGGCAGAGCTCTTTGGCTCTTCGCTCGGGAGCACCAGAGGATTGCCGGAGATTGGGAATGGGATGGGAATGGGAATGGAAGCTGTACAAATGAATAGCCGTACAAAATATACCCGACACCCAATCCGGTAAGGTACTGTCTTGATACTTCCAGCTAGCGCACTAGGCTGCTGGCTCAAACGCATCCCAAAACACGGTAGATATTTTTCAAAAAACTGCATTAAGCAGAGAAGTGATTATTCCACAACGAAGCATACAAAAGACCAAAAAATGGCCAACCCGACACTCGAGAGTCATATATCACTCCAACACATAAGCAAAAGGGGTTTTCTGCTCGAAGAGTGGCAATAAAGGTAGTCAGAAGCATGATGAGTGATAGCGATATTGTCAATGTGATTATTCCTCTGATCGTATATCACTTCCGCCGTATTTATATCGTGCACACAACTTCATTTCATCCCTTAGATGCAAGGCTTCTACAAACCCAGTCGGGCTAGGCAGATCACACGTTAGTCGTGTCGATTCATCAATTCTGACTGCTTTACAAACTACAGCAGTAGATTGCTCAGCCAGGCCAGGTCATCAACTTGTATCTATAGTACAGGCCATCGACTCGTATCTATTAACTCATAGATTTGTATTTCATTCCAGATGGCACAGCTAGGCCAGGCCAACTCTGCTTGCTCGTATCTATCCATACATATGTAGATTTCAGGATTGTACACATTCTATCTATTACATTTCGGTTTTGATTTCTTTGGTGAAGAACTAGTTTAATTTTTCTTATCAATCGAAATCATCAAATGAAATCTCAGGACTCTGTTCATAGGTTCTTCAGAGTAGGATGTTAACATCGGTCGATATCTATGAAATTTAGTTTTATGTCGCGCCCTTATTGTTGTACCCACCTTGTGATAATGCATTAACAAGATTGACAAAGTACGGTTTTGATGTAGGCCGATGGGAGGAATGTTTACGAAGAAGTTTGCTGTGTACTGCTCAGCAGGAATGCAGAAGTGAGTATGAGTATACTCAACTCATACTCACTCTGTACGGGTTTTGGCCCCGTGGGTGAGTAAGTTGGTGCTCTCGATGGGCACCAACTGAGTTGTCTCAGTATCAGAATACTCACATGTAAGTGTAACATGATTACACAATACTCAAATGTGCCCTGTCCCCGCGCCCTTGACTCACTAGCCCTCTTTCAGCGCCCACAATATTTGGATGAGTATACTCACTTATATACTCATCCAAACAAGGTCACGACAAGTCAACTACGGTAGGATATCCTTCGGCGCCCTAAGATATCGTTGGCTTACGATTGATGACCACCTTCAAGCACTATATCTTTCCCTTTCAGCTTTCATTCAGCCATTCGACACCCAATCCTCTCCTCACACCCAATCCATCAATCAATTTCAACTGTGGACCACGCTCGATCTAACGGTGGCTGGCCAATTAATCGCCAAACAATCCTACGATTGAGGTATTAGCCAATGGCTCAGCAATTGGCATTTCGCCACATTGAGTTATGGCTACCAGCGCTTTCGTGGGTCAACTCCGATATAATGAATATTGGAGATCTTGAATGGGAATTGGACCTTCGGTGAGCAGCAACATTTCTATATTATATATGTTGTCTTCCTTTTCCATCTCCCCCTCAAGTCTTTCTATCCATCGATCTCTGACTTCTGACCTAGATTTATATCTATCCCTGTTACCTTTCTATCTTCCCTTTCTTTCAAAACTAGCCCGTCACACTTTCTCAAACACACCATGCCTAGACCTAGAATTACACCCCAAACTCCTCCAGCAGTGCGATCTCCCTACACCCGTGTGGGAACCGCAGCAGCTCCAACTCCTCGCAATACCTCTAGTGCTCGTCTTACGGCTTTGTCCCGTGAAACTTCGAATGGCACTTTGGCACCTCGAGCGTCCACCACCTCTCGAGCTGTGGGTGGAGCCTCAGGCGTCATTTTGGCTACAAACCATGGGCAAGCCCATCAGTATGGACCTGGACATCTCGTGACGCGCGAGGCCACCAACCAAAAGGTCTATGTTGATGACTCCCCTGTGAGGTCGAATCCCCACCGGTCCGATGTCTACTTGTATTATGATGCAAGTCCTTCTATTTTTGAGTCCGAAATCCTTGTTTATCAATGTTTAGCATTGACATTGACATATAACCCAATTATAGGAACCGGAGGCGGCTCCTGGACCCGCCAATGGAAGTGGCAAAGGTGATGAAGCCAAGGTCTACTACTGTCTTCACTGCCCGTAAGTATTCAACCACCTTGTCCCATCTGATCACCCGGATTTGTCACTGACTAATGATGTTTAAATTTTATTTAACAATGTTAGTGTAGCCCTGACGATCTCTGGTCGTCCAAACTCAAACCTCCATAAGCACCGCCGAAAATGTCCTGGTCTGGCGGTAGCCTGGATGAACCGAGAGCCTGGTAGCATTGCTCCGGACGAGGATCCACTTGCTGCAGCCGAACGCATGAAAGTGCTCCGTAGGCTTCTTATTGGCGTGGTAATATCCAAAAACCTTCCTTTCTCGGTCTTTGAGGGTGTTTTGATGGAGAAAGCTTTACGGGCGATCTGCCCGTCCTTCCCATGGCCTGGTCGAATGACTCTCAAGGCAGATTCGGAAGCCTTATTCTACGAACTGGAAAAACAACTTATCGAAGAGATCTCTCATGTGCCTGGATCTATTTCCACGGCCACCGACTGCTGGACGAGCGCGGATTTTTCTCACACATACATGGCAATTAACGGATTCTTCTTTAACTCTCAGGGCAAGTTTTGCCGACGGCTACTTGCATTCAAGGTCAGTAACTGTCTTTATGTCTCTTGCGTTTATGGTTTTTCCCGATTTCACCTCTTGATCTTACTCAACTGTGTTTTGCTTGCTTTTCCTTTTGTTTCAGACCCTGCAAGGCAAACATACCGGCGAAAATTTGGCTCAAGTCTATTGGAATGCTCTTGAACACGTGGGAGCGGTTCAGAAACATTACTCAGTTACCGGTGACAACGCTTCCTCCAACCGCTCCATGGTGCGTTACTTGAGCAATCGATACGCCGAGTTGGGGACTAGCTGGCCTTTTGCATCCCGGTTTCATGGGTGCATGTGCCATGTAATCAACCTAGTCGCCAAAGATTTCCTCGATGGGATGGGCGAGTTGACTGATGCCGATATCGCTGCTTACGAGGACTCTGGAATGGCCGAACCCCGACAAGCTTTCGAACCGGAAGAACCTATCCTGATGGACCTCGACTCTCAGTCAGAAGAACTCGACCCAACCCAAAACGATTTCGACATTGTCCAAGCAACCTATGACATGGAGGCAGCGCAAGAGTCAGTCGAAACCGAAGCAACTCAAACCCAGCCTGAGGAATCACCCACCGTGGAACCTTCCACCCGTAAGAAGTCGACTGTCGTAAGCCGGATTAGAGCTTTGGATACTCACATCCGCAAGAGTCCTCAAGAACTCGAGGCCTTCATCAAGATCCGAGAAAGCGTAAATGACCCGGAACTTCTCCCTATGAGCTGCCCTCCCACCCGGTGGAACTACTTCTATTATGTAGTGAGTGTTTTTACATTGGCTTCATCGATCAAAATCTCTTCATACTCATGCGCTAACACCAATGCTTGTCTTAACAGGTACAACGGTCTTTGCTTCTCAAAAAATCGCTGACTCTCTACACCGATGACCCAAAACGAAAAAAATTGGCCATCTCGAAAACCGATTGGTCAACTATTGAATACTTGCTTCCAGTGCTTGAGATGTTTGAACGTGCGACACAAATCTTTCAATCCAACGATCCCACAAAACACAAGGTCCTACCGGTGCTCTGGGCAATTCAAAAGGTGTTGCGTAAGCATATGCAAGTGCTTGGCAATTGGGGGATGGCTTGCCGTCGCGCTGAGTTGAAGCTCATCAAGTATTTGGCTTGTGAAGAGGGCAATGCCCAAACTTTGGTGTCTACTCTGCTTGATCCACGTTTTAGGGACAAGATTTTTGAAGGCCACATCGATCGTGACGGGGTGGCCACCTCAGCCAAGAAACAGCTGCGTGATGAGTATAACCTTTGGAAACCCAAAGAAACACCTAGCTCTTCTCAACAATCGACCCCTCCTGCTGAACATGACCCTGAACTCGACAACTTGGACGAGATCTACTCGATTTTGGGCACCACTGCCATTCCGTCGTCCACCAACGCCACTCGGTCACTCGACAAACTTGACCGATACTTCCTTCGGGAAGATCCAGTCCTGCCTGGCGAAACAATTGGCCAATTTTGGACTGTAAGTGTTAGGAGCTCGATTTTGATTTATTTTTGGCATCAAATCAACAACTGACATGATTTTGTTCACTCTGTGTAGCGTATGTCAACCACCGGCGCCCTGCCGGTGTTAGCCCGGATTGCCCTCCAACATCTCACCATAGCCGCAGCAGCGGCCTCGGTTGAACGGGTTTTCTCAATCTCAGGAAACATTGCCGTGCCATCGCGAGGCCGACTTTACACCGATACCATCTGTCACCTTGTCCTTCTCCGTCATTGGCTCGGCAATGACCAGGCTACAGTTGAAGTTGATGCCATGGGTTGAAAGAAGGGTGTCACTTTTGGCTTTGTTTAAATCGGTGAAATTGTCTTCAACTCTTTCATGAAATATCCCCGATCATCATAAGAACCAATTTGTTCCGAATTGTATTTCATGATTTCTTTATTTACCTTATCAAATACCGCCAGTCTTGTAAGCTCTTGACTCTCATAGGGTGGTTGAACTGTGGAGCCAATGAATGATCAAAAGTTATCTTGACAGTCCACATTTATAATGAGGACTGGCAATTTTTTTAAATGTGAGTACTCGCAGTGTACTCGCGGTGAGTACACATCCGAGTGAGTCTACTCATTTGGTGAGTAAACTCACTTTGTTAGTACTCTTCGACCGGGCCATAATGAGTCCCATCCTCCTTGCGTACTCTGCCGAAAATTACCGTGGGAGTATCTGTACTCTATGTGTAAATCTGTACTTCGGTACTCAACTTGAGTACCAAGCCCGGGCGCCCGAGTGAGTGAGTCTGAGTAGACTCACTTCTGCATTCCTGCTGCTCAGTGAGGCTCAGCCTAAACCTCTGTTCTGAAACGTGGCGGTGAGGTCAGGCTCATACAGCCCATTCCCATTCCCGTGAATCCCACCCTCCGGCAGTCCTCCAATTCTCTGCTTCGCTCGAGTAACACCAAAATGAAAGCTCAGAGCTAGAAAAGCCCAAGCCCCGATCATGCACATACCCTCATTAACGGTCCAGCTCACAAATGGGTCCAACCGGCAGCAATTTTTTTTGCTTCGATTGGACAAGCATTTGTGAAGATGCAGTAAACGATCTATAAAAAAATGAACCAATCTATTCTCATCTCATTCTCATTCTCATCTCAAAATCCTTTCAACCCTCAACAATTTTCAACTTAACTTTAAACAAGAAAAAAGTCAATGTATGTAAAAAAAAAAGAAAAATTCATTAAAAGATAGTCAAGTAAGTAATTTAAGTAGTAAAACTAAAACATCTTATTTTCAAACATGATAAAAAAACGAACGAAAAAAAACCAAATCCAAAATTTTTCAAGAGAAAAAAGACTAACAAACAAAACAAAAAAGAAAAAGACCTTCTACATAGAGAGAGAAAAAGAGAGAAAAAGTGTCATTGATTGAGATCCAAACAAGTTTCAAAAGATTCTTCAAATCCCAAAGTATCAGAAGAAGAAGCAGAAGCAGAAGCAGAAGCAGAAGCAGGAGCAGGAGCAGACGGAGAAATTAACAAATTAGAAGGTGGTGAAAGTAACGAAGTAGAAGTAGAAGGTAAAGTAGAAGTACTCTCAAGTTCAAGAACCAAAGACCCAGGCGACAAACAAACCGATCCATCCACCCCCGATTCTTCCAGTACACCCGATTCTTCCTTCCCATCCTTCTCCTTCTCCTTCTCCTTCTCAAGTGTGACCGATAAATTCCCATTCCTAAGAATCGTAGGTTTAATTTCATCATCATCATCATGAGAAAGTGTTCTACGTGATAACCTATACCTAGCCTTCAACCTAGTCACAGCTTTCACAATCGTACTCAAAGACCTTAAACTTTTAAAAGCATATGCGATTTCTAATTCGGTAGGTGGATTGACAGGTGTGACATTTTCTGATGTACTTGGTAATGGATCTTGAGAATGATTAGTCACCCATGGATGTTCCTAAACCCAAACCGAAACCAAAAAAAATCAGAACCAAATGAATGTTCAAGGATGGATTTAGAATTCATTTACTTTGATCTCATGCATTTCGATTCGAGAATCAGGTGATTTATCTAATAACCTTTTCAATAAATCTTCCAGATCCGGATCCAGTCCATCAGGTATAAAAAGTCTATACACCTCACCCAAAAAAAGACATCAAAGTCAACAAATCTATCGAGATTTGGATTATTCAAATAGGAAAATCAAATCTACTAACGGATCCTTCATAATCTTTTCACATAATGCTAATTGGTTCGTATCCTCAAAAGGCAATTTCCCAACCACAAGTGTATACTACCAACCCCCCAAACCCCCCAAAAAAAGAATTAACAAATTAATTTGAAAAAAACCGTGAAAGAAAAAAAAAAGAATTCTTGGAACTTACCAAGGTAACACCCATGGCCCAAATATCTGCTGGTTTTCCTCTTGTTCCACCAGTTGCTATCATACATCGAAAAGGAAAATCAGTTTCGCTTTTCCGGTTTTTGTTTAAATAGGTTTAGGTTTTAAAAGTTTGACTTACAAGCACAAAGTTCAGGAGAAATAAAAGCAGGTGAACCAGCTAATTTTTTGGTAGTATCACTATTATGAAAAAAAAAAATCTCAGACCAATCTAATTACCAAACCAAACAAAGAAAAAAAAAGAAAGAAAAGATCAAACACTCAACTCTCCATCCTTACCAAACTTCTCACTAACTCCAAAATCCACAATCTTACACAAAGGCATCTCGGTTTTTGTAGGATCATCAAAAAACAACACATTATCCGGTTTAATATCCCGATGTAAGATCTCATTAAAATGTAAATACTCAATTCCTAAAACGATTTGTCTAAAGATATTCTTAGATTGGTTGATAGATAAACGAGATGAACTTGGATCTTTTCCTAGTTCTATTGGCATGACTGATCCGTATGGACATAATTCTAAAACTGTTTTAAAAAAAAAAGAAAAAGAAAATCAGATTCATGAAAATCACGAACAAAGTTGAACAAAATAGAGAATGTCATTTGTTTTTGTGAGCTTACCAAAGAATAAACTATCTGTATCTGTATCTATCACTTCGATGAGTGAAACGATATTAGGATGAGCCAATTTTTTCATAATAGCCACTTCAGCCTTCACCAATCCCATTCCATCCGACATAGATCTAACGGGAACTTTAATCGAATGAGCCGAGCCCGAAGCCGAACCCGAAGTGGACCCCGAATCGAGCAAGATATTCGGAGGTCTACGACCTCTAAACCCACCATGACCCATCCTAGAATCCAAAACCCTTGCTCTCTTTCTCATCCTAGATTTACTATACTCTTTAATAGCGTAAAGTTGATGTTCATTCGAACTCAAGTCTTGAGCCAATTCCACTGATCCATAAGACCCTTTTCCAATCGTTTTAATCAACAAATACTGGTTCAATTTTCTTTGTCCTTCTTTGGTTCCATAGGAAGAAATCGATCCATTGAAAGTTTCTTTCACTGGGATCGGTGTCGAAGGTTGTGATGAATGTCTTCGATGGTTAATCAGACTTGAACTAGGTAATTGTAATGGGATTTGATTGGGTTTGGATAAAAGATGATTTGAAAATGATTTTGATGTGGAATGAGTTGAGGGTTGAAAGGAGTTTGGAAAAGATTGAATCGTTGGACTTGGTGAAACAAGATCGCTAGTTGAGATCGGATCATCATATAGAGTTGGAGGTGTAGTAGGTTGTGGTGAATCATCAAAGAGAGATGGAGTGATACTGACAGATGGGATTGAAGAAGTACCGGTATAAGTTCGGGTTGGTGGTGAATGAAACTTGTAGTTTAGATTTTGATGATGATGATGATGAGTAGGTGATTGTGAATGTGATTGTGATGAGTTGAATGAGAATTGATGAGTTGGTGAATCACAAAATGGTGTTAGAGTACCTGAACTCAAGTATGAAGTCGATGTTGATTTTGGATTGGATTTGTCATGACGAGTTTCTTTGATTTCTTGATGTTCAGTTTCATAAATCGATTCTGGTTCTTCATTCATCATCGTTGACTTGACTTGAATCGATGGTTGTTTTGAAGAATAATAAGAAAAAGAAAAGAAAAGAATTGGTTTGGTTTGTCCGTTGGAAGCGTCAGTGCAATGTCCGTTTAATATGTTTTACAGAATCCAAATTTGATTTAAATTTTTTAAGTTTCGATCGAAGAATACAATTTGTTAACTTTAACTTTCAAAAGACCCTGCGCCACCACATCCAAAGTCAGCTGGATATGGATGGGAATCGGGATAGGATGAGGACGGCCGGATGAAGAGAAAGAGGGGTAAACTTTTGATTCCCTCGGTATCAATTGTAGTCAAGATCATGAGACTCACAACGAAGTCAGTTCTATGCTTATCAACCAGTCACCTCTAAGTTACAACACACTTAAATTCACAGCACTCAATCAAACTCATTTCTCACAGCAACTGTGTATTCAGCTTAATCAAGCCCAGCAAATCTGGTAAACAAACAAATCAAAATTTCACATTCTCTCAACAATTTTCAAAAATGTGAATTTCATGCATGCAAGTTGAAGCAGGCTAGCAAATTGCAACACAAGCAATCACATTTTTTAACTTGCATAATCTTTTATTCTAACTACGAGAGAAAAAACTTGAAAATGAAAATTATGAACCGATTCTTTAATAAATCAAATAACAATTTTTGAAACTGGATACGATAGGGAATCAAGGAAAAACAATTAAAGAAACCTCATAAACCTCACTAACCACGCATACAAAAAAATACTTCAAGTATGTTGTATGTGAAGAGACAAGAAAGAAAAAAAATCACAAGACCAACATCACGATCAAATCGGACCAACTTCGGATCAACCAATCAAAAAATCAGCTAATCAAGAAATTAAGAACAAGAAATTAAGAAAACGAGAAATTAAGAAAACGAGAAATTAAGAAAACAAGAAATTAAGAAATCAACCGAGCAAGAAACCAACTGATCAAGAAACCAACCAATCAAATAGGTTGAGCATACTGTTCTTTAAGTTCAGAAGGATTATAATCAGTAGTAGCATTCCAATTCCCATCTCCATCACTACCAGTCCCATTTACCGCATCATCAGGTGCAAAAGGATCATCACTATCACTATCACTCTCAGGAGTATCATCAGTAGCATTAAGAGCCAAAGTACTAGTAGAGTTCCAGTCTTCAGTAGTCGATCCGTTCAAAGGTAAACTAGAGTTCCAATCCATTAAACCAGTCATGTTAGATCCATTAAAAGGTAAAGAAGAGTTCCAGTCCATCAAACCCGTCATGTTAGATCCATTAAAAGGTAAAGAAGAGTTCCATTCCATTAAGCCAGTAAGACTAGACCCATTAAAAGGTAAAGAAGAGTTCCACCCCATCAAACCCGTCATATTAGACCCATTAAAAGGTAAAGAAGAGTTCCAATCCATTAAACCCGTCATATTAGACCCATTAAAAGGTAAACTACAGTTCCAATCACTAGTACTGATATTAGTCACATCAAAAGGTAAACTACAATTCCAATCTACTTTACTCGAATTACCATTAGTAGTATTATGTGGTAAACTAGAATTAAATTTTCCAGAGTGGGTATGGTTCTTGTGTTTACGTCGAGGAAGGTGTACACGTGAATGGTTTAGAACTTTTGGGTTTACTTTTTTTGGTTGATGATGATCTATCAAAACCCAAACAAAAACAAAAAAAAAAAGAATTAGATAAAGCATTGATTTTGAACGGATTCAAGGTGATGGAAAACTTACGATCATGAGTTTTGTTATGATGATGAGTAGTATTTGAACTTTTTGGAAAAGAAACGTTCTGATGATCTGTTTGATTCTCTATGATTTGGTAATCTTTTGAAAAGTTTTGTGGTACATAAACAGATAAACAAAATGTAAAAGAAATCATCCATAAGATTAATGAACTTGTAAGACGATTCATTTTGATTCTATTCAAGAAGTATAACGAAAAGAAAAGCAAATCAAACAATCAATTTTTTTCTATAGATAAGACGATTCAATGAATGGATAAAGTGAAGATGGATGGGCAAAATAAAAAGAGGACAGAAGTGATGGAAGACTTTTATAGTACAAAAACCAGTTCATGAACCATTTTTTCAACTTAGATATCTTTCTTCGTAAAAGAAAAAAATCCAGTTAAAGAAGATCTACCAGAACCAAAAAGACTCTCAAAATAAAAAACCAATCAACAGGAATCCACCAATCCAAGAAGTTTACTGATCGATCAACCAAAAACCGACTTCCCAAATTTTTCACAACCAAGACTTCAAAGATTTCAGATCTCTGAACCCACAACCCGATGATCACTGAAAACTTGAAGGTCAAGGTTAGATATCTTAGATGAGACTTTTAACGAATATCAAACTTAAGCGTACATGTATCAAGATCCATTCCGAGACCAATTATTCTGATCCATCACTCAGACTGGATTCCAACGATTCCCATAACCGAGTTTCCAACTCATCAACTAACATATCCGATCTCAAAATTAAACGTTTTGCTTGCTGATCATGGTCCAAGAGTCTTTCACAAGTTCATCAGAAACTAGTTTTTGACTTTTTATCTATGAAATCTTTGACTAACAGATCAGGTTTTTCTTACACAGAGCTTTCGTCTCAGAGTAGAAACCGTGCACCGAGTTTACCTCAAAGTTCAAACGTTCAAACCGAGTTCATTCTGGAAAAAAACCATAGGTTTTTTGTAAAATAAAAGACTTGACTCATCATGACTTTATCCCAAGGTCGTGTATCTAGGATGAATGAATCAGACGTATCTTTTTTTAAAGACGGATATATCGAAACTGGTAAAAGTCAAGAAACCCTTACAAACTTTGAGGAAATCACTTTGATTACCATTTATATGTACATATCTGATTGAATTGTTAACACGATTGATTGTACTGAATTCTTTCTTTCAAAAGCGTTTAAAGGTATTGTAGGTTAACCAATCTCTGAGCAAATGGGTTTAAACAAAACAAAATTACTTTGATCAGTGATTCTTGACTATTTTTTTAAAAATATATGATCCGTAATGGGTTTTAGAAATGATACTTCCAAATCCCCAGAATCTCTGCAACACATTTTCTCAAAACGCTTGATGTTTCTATATATCACATTGCATTATCTGCTACATCGTAATATGAATTTCAGTATATTTTCTGTGACGCATACATATGTAAATTGTTGATCAAAAAGATTGGACAACAAAATCTTTTCTAAGAATATGATCACTATAGGGAACCAAAAAGTGATTGGAAAACAATTCTTATTTACCAACTTAGAAAATGTATAAGAAAATATTAGATCAGAGTTGATTTTGTAAACAATAAAATCAAGATTTCTAATTGCTACTTTCACATAAATTTTTAAATATTTAACACACAATAATCAAGAAAGTAATCAATCTCAAATCTTCAAAGACCCAAAACCCAAAACCCAAATGTACCAAAACCCAACCCATACCCAAACCTTCCAACCCCATAACCACTAGCACAACTACCCAAAGAATCCCTAGCCAGCGAATCATTCAAACTACTCAAATTCCCCGTACTACTACTAGTAAGATTATCAATACTCAAATGAGCCAAAATAGTAGCATTCAGACCATTTAAAGTATAATTATCAATCATCAAACCGGTTTCGAAAGTCACATTCAAAGAACCAAAAGTATTGTTTCCAAGTAATAAGATGGTACTTGATTGGTTTGATTGGAATATAGAATGATCAAGTAATGGAACAGACATGTTTGTGAAATTAATATTCTCAGGTACCAAAGTCATTGAAGTATTAGTTGGTAAACTAACATTCTCAATCATCGGACTACTCGAGGTATTCGAATGTAAAGAAAAATCATCTATTGAAGTATTGAAATTCGTGGTATTCTGGAATGGTGAAGTAAGCTTTCTGTTGATCAAATCAGTTAAGTTTTTGGTATTTGATGGTAAACTAGAATTCATGAAGGTCGGATTAGTTGTTGGAATAGAATCATTGATTGGTAATTTATTCTTTTCTGGTCTTGAGTTGGATTGGTTGGTAGGATTTGAAATTGTAGAATTGTTAGAAGAAGTAAGGTTTGAAGAATTATTATTGATGAATCGTAAACTTGATGTATTAGTGAGGCTGAGAGTGAGATTGGTAAGACTAGAATTATCGAATGGTAAACTAGAATTCGAATCTTTAAATTAAACAAATCATCAGATACTTCATCAGCAATCGGATAGAAGCAAACTGATTTTGGTAGAAAGAAATTGTACCAAGACACCCACGCACCTATGAGTTGTGTCTTTGAGAGTTCATCAGGATTGATATTTTCATGATTCATAGAATCTTGATTTGAAAGATCTCGAACTGAAATCAATTGATCAGATTGCATTTCTTCATTCACATCTAAAGCGTCGAAACCAAAACCAAAGTCAGACAATCAAACAAAAGGAAAGCGACAAGAAATCTGGAAAATAACTTACTAGGATTTCTTGGATTAAGATTGGTTTTCGGATATGAAGTAGATTCAGATGTATAGAAATCAAGGAAAGAAATCAATAAAAATAAATAAATCAAATACTTCATCTTGTTCTTGTTTGTAAAAAATCAATTTTAATCAAAATAGTTGCAAAAGATATCTCGAAGAAATCGTGAATTGATCTCACTTTATAAATATGAAACTTTTTTATCATTTCTCAAATCGTAGGATTACCAAAACCTATTCTAAGATTGATCAACTTTTAAGAAACTTTTAACTGAAAAGCTTTCTTTGAACTGATTTTTAATCTGGTATTAGAAAGTTAAACTCAATAAGATTTGAATCATAAATGGTTTTCATCATTACAATGCACCAGTTCATACCGAATTTAAAAATCTATTTTTCATAATCTTATAATCATCCAAAATACAATCTATATGTCTAGATGCATACCTAAAAAAACCTTGTACCCTTCTCCTTTTCACATTCAAAGAAAAATATAAATATAAATTATAAACATAAAATAACTTGGTTAAGATGACATACAAAATATAAAAAAACAATGAAATAATTCAAGATGTTTAACCAACTCTTCAAATGATCATTTTCTAAAGATCTTATCTAAGAAAACTCCAACCCCTCCTTCATTATTAGATAAAGTCACAAACCTAAACCCGAAAGAACAGAAAAACCCATCATCAATACCTTAAACCAAAACCTTTTCTTATTCCAAAAGACCAAAAAAAAATCCAAAAAACTCAACTTAGCCACCGACTTAAGTCTTTCATCAGCATTTTCCATAGCCACACTATATCCCGCAGAGCTTAACATCTCCAAATCGTTCATTCCATCACCAAAAGCCAAAACATGTTCAGGTCCACACTTAAACTGATGACAAAAATGATCTAATGCAACTGATTTGTTAATAGATTTTTGAACGATTTCTAAAACGAATGGTAAGGCTGTTGTTAATGATAATTGAGGATGAGTGGAGATTAGATCGGTTTGGAAGGATGATTGGACTTCGATCATGGATGGTTCTTCTACGGGAATTGTCGCTTTGATTATCTTTATCTGGATCGAATTGAATTTAATCATATGAATGCTTAGTTTGTTTTGGGGTTTGATGGGTTTATGTGTTTTTTGGGGAAGACTTACTTCACCTAATTTAACTTTTTCTAAAAAGGTTTCATCTTTTCCATCTATTAAATTCTTTTCAATCTTACGTACAATAGATACCCAATCTCTTTTCGGATTAGTTTCTTCATAAACAAGTACAACCTAAAAGAAAAAAAAAATCAAGTATCCAAAAAAAAAACAAGTAACCAGAAAAAAAAAAGTAAACAGAAAAACACACGATCAATTCTTGAAAAAAAACGAAAAGATTAGAAAATAAAGAAATGACATTACATCCTCAGGCGTAAAAAGAAAACAAGTTCGATTTAAACTTTTAGCAACTTGAACAATTTCCCAAGCAACTTGAGGTTCTAAAGTTTTACAAGAGATCATCTTTCCATATGAACCATGTAAGATTGCTCCATGACAACTAGCTGCAGGTGAGTCTTCAAATCCTAATTCTTTTATAAACCAACTGAAAAAAACAAAACAAAAAACAAGCAAGAAAATCAGATTTCGAGAGGATTTGAGGTGGAGGGAGGGAGGAACTTAACTCGCATGCACTTCGGTGTTTTCCTGTGCTGACGATTATAGGTATTTCAGGGTAATTTAATCGGATGTTTTGGATGGCTGAACGAGTGGTTTGATGTACGATTTGTTGATCTGTTATGAATGTACCATCCTAAAAGTTGTACCAATCAAGATAATCTCTCTTATTAGTCTTATTCGACTTTCTTTTTTTTGTTTTGAAAGGACTTTTGAAAACACTTACTACATCTGTCATGATTCTTTTTTTTTCAACAAACACGATCTGCTTATCAGGTTTGGTTTTTTTCGATGTTTCTTTTCAAAGCATTGATGGTGTTTTCTTACATTTTTATATCTTCAGGTCTAGGCATCGGTAATTCGTTGGTCTTCATGATGATAATGATGATGATGATGATTTATTCTGAATGTTTCGTAATCGACTTCTATGATAGTTATAGTTAGACTTCTTTCAAAAAGTTATGATAAGATTCGATGACGAGGTTGATGAGTGTGATGGTGGTACTATGGATTTTAGAAAACCTTATCACCAATCCTCCACCAATTTGCTAGAGTTTTGTATGTACATATGGTAAATTTGACCTCCTCTTTCATAAACGCCTTAACTTGAAATTTCCCCTAAACTCTTTATTTCAGTTTGGATTTGGAAGAAGTTTAACGTTCCGGCAAAAGCGCTCGTGCTCGTTGAGGGGCTCTCATGAATTTCCGAATCGGCTTTCTCTTCTCTAATTAATTCTATCTGCCAATCTCAACATCCCAACATCTCAACATCTTCGTAACATCGCCATTTCCCACCAAACCCACGAGGTGGAAGATCTTAACGTAGACTTAACAGAAGTTTCTGGAGTCCTGGACCAAATCGAGTTTACCGGACAGCTCTTCAACAGCCCTTGATCCGATTCTGAATCAATCACTTTGGTCATTCAAATCAGCAATATAATCAGTTATTCAAACAATTTTGATTCGATTCAAATCTATCGTTTGTTGGGTTATCAAAAATAATTCTTTTCAAGTTGATTGACTTCAGACTTTTTACTGAATCAAAAACAAGTTTTCCATTTGATTAATTACGATCAAAATTTTTCACTCCATTCAAATGGTATGGAATCAACCTTTTAGAAACCAATTCCAACTCAATCCAAATCCATCAATCAATGTACCCTCAATCCAACCTTACAACATGATTTTTCACATCTCAAGAGCATGTGAACCATTTTTTTTTGAGCGGGGATTGGGAGTGACTCGAGCTTTATATGGGAACACAATTTCCCTTCAAGTAGGATGATAAGAGTTGAGAAAAATCCATATGAATGAATGATATTACAAATTGTCAACAGTCACTTTGATTTGATCTCTCACATGGAATCACTCTCAGTATCCTTATTATTACTTGATGTGCTTAGGTGGTTGAATTGAAATTCATCATGAAACTTGAACTTTGAGAATCTATTCAACCAGAAAAAAATGATGGGCTTGAGTTCTTTTTTTTAAATTGGATAATAATTACTGACATATATGAAGATGAAGGTAAAGTTATGGACCAAATATAGGTTAAAGAGACCAAACAAGTCTAAGTTTCATGGATTAAGAAACTACATGTTATTTCGATTAATTTTTCTTGATCTCTTTTGAGATTTTAAGAATTCCTGGTTGGTTAAAAACCCCTTTGAAGTTAACAGGCCTTGGTATATTCTCATCTTGTGTATAATGATTTTTTTTGTTATAGAGCTTCATAAGGGTTATATCAAGATCCCAATGTTCAGAAAGCTTAAATTTGATTTATAGATAGAAAAAACACAATCTTGTTCATCTCTATTTCTCAGTCAGTGAATCTGTGAAATATGAAGGGATTTTTGATCAAACAAAAAATATCTAGTTTCAGACTACAGACAAACCAATTGCAGAGGGAATCTTTATAAATAACTTCTTCCAGGTGAAAAAACTCAAGGTGCAACATGTTTTTCAATTTCTTCAATTTTGGTTGTGTTCCCAGAGCTGGTGGAGGTACACAGAGGTCCATTTTTCTAGGGCACAGGGAAAAACACAGAGGTGTAACTCCAAGGTGAGAGAAGGCATCTGTGAAAGGACAGGTTTCACAGAGCAGGAATTTGGCGGGTTCCAAATTTAGAAGAAATGAAAAACTTTTTCACTTCTTCCTCAGCCACTCTCTCAGCTTGGAACAACTCCAGAGTATTTCCCTTTGAGTAGCTTTGTGTTCTCTTTTGTTTCATAGATAGCAAATTCTTTGTCTTTAAAAACTCACCCACCTCCCAGGGTTGAGGAGTCAGCCCGCCTCAGAACTTGCTCTCATTCTCATGGGTATCAGATGACAGCACACTTCTTGTAGCTTGCTGTATCAGCATACCCAGAGACCCCCCACACACCACTCGTAATGTGATACTTACAAGTAGGTAAGGTTGTATTCAGTGGTAGAACAAGTTCTTTGGTGAACAAGAAGGATTGCATATGTAATTCATTCATACCTTAAAGGTATAGTAATGGGAGGACTGGGAAAGAGACATTATATGTAGAGTTTCCCCCGTTCCATGTCTGTGCATGAGATTGACATATGGACTCAAAAAAGTACTGAATTCATTGGGATCTCATGATCAGCAAGCACTGTGTCCTTGTGGCAGTCGCCTGACAAGAAGCGCATACGGACTGCCTTTGAGGCACAAAGGCAACTTGTGTGCACTTGTTGACAAACAAACACCACACGGACATGGTGAGGTGCTTATGAAGATCATTATTTCTCAAAAAGTTCATTGTCTGAATAAAATTCTCAAAGATTTTGAGTGTGGCACCCTTGGCTGAAAATCTAGTATTTTCAAGTCAGGCAAGGTATCTAATACAAATGAACTGTGAGGAGTGCGCATCTGTTAGGCGTACTCTTCACTCAGAAAGTGATAAGGGAAGTAAAGTGTGGTCATAACGTGGTACACCCAAGTGAAGACTACAGCTAGTTGACCTCTAAGAAGAGGATTTGAGGAAGAGAGAAAGGAATTAAGGGCGGTGAAGAGCTAGTACGCTCTAACCTCCTGAGACTGCAAGGGGCAGGCTTTACAGTTTGGTGAACCAAAGATCCTGAAGGCTACTTTAGACTCCATATAAGGGAGGAAGCTTTGCTGCTTTACAGTTTATTTCTAGAGGATATGATGGCCCAAGGCTTGTAGAAATCAATACCGGGGTGCTCAGCAATAGAACCCGTGATGCTCAAGTTTGGTCTTTAGACTACACAACCAATCATGTACTCAAAGATCCTCTCTATAGGATTTCAAGTATAATGTGATTCTAATGTTGTGATGTGTTAAAAGATGGGGGATGAATCAAGGGAAGAAGGGGGGTTTATATATTCACAGGTCAAGTGTCAACTTGTGGTTGGCGTGTGATTCTTGTCTCACTTGTGGTTGGCGCTTGGGTTAGGTTTGTTACATATTTAATACATTATGCACATGTGTTTATGTGGCTCTTGACACTGAGCCGTGAGATGTACTTATGGATTTATACAAGAATATAATATTACATGTGTTACTGTTAGCCCGTGGTCGTGTAATCAGGGCTCAGGGCTGATATGAACAGGAATTAGATACCTTCATCATTCTATAATATCTTGTAGATAATCTTTGAAGTAGATATGATTCAGATTCTCTGCCACAAAGGTTGGCCAGGTAACTGATTTTGATTTTACTAGTAAGAATTGAATGAGCCAGAGAACCTTGATCAACAATCAACAGGAAACTCATTCTAACATAAATTGGTGCAGTGTTTGAAAGATGTCAAGTGAAGAGATGAGATGTTGTCAAAGTTTGAAAAAGTAAGAGAGATTGAATAAATTCTTTACATAGAAATGAAAATAAAAAATGGAATGAAATCCTATGTCATCATAACTGACCAGGAACAGAAACAGATAGAAATAAACAAAACACTCAGTCTAGGGTATCTTATAGCAACACTTAGATATGTAAAGTATCAAGAGGTGGTTGATGTTTGTAACAAGAGAAAAAACATGAATGAAAACACTTTGAAATGATACCAGGATACATTTGAATGTTGGCTTTGAATCATAATAATATATCTTCATAACATCAGGATTAAGAGGTGAAGGAAACCAAATCAACACAAATGAAACAATGGGGTGGGAGAGTTTTACACAGACCCCTTTACACCAGGTGGGTCTGTGTAAACAGCATTTGGTGTAAAGTTCCAAAAATTCCTTTTTGAATTTTATACTTGGTTTGATATTTTTCATCCTGTATGAAATCTCCCTGTGTAAATGACCCTGTCTAAAAATCCAGAGCCCAGAGTCATTCTCAATGTTTATACTGAATCTGTTTGACATTGATGGCCTGTATAAAGATTTTTGGTGTGAAAATTGTGGACCCAGACAAGGTCTTTGATTTCACACCAGGGCGAGTTACACTGAACCTGTTTTGTGCAAACATTCCCAGTGTTTTATTTGATTTCAGGTGCCCAATTTGCAATTTCACACCAAAGGATTTACCCTGGATGGACATGGATGTAACTTCCCACAAACACAAAGCATCAGATACCTCATATGGGAAGCCAATGAGCCTAATGAGATTAAATTACCTGATACCCAGTACTTCCCACATATCTGCAAATTGGAGAGTGGAGAATGGTGAAGATACATCAATTAACTTCAAAATCAATTTCTCTAGAAGAAAATTGCCAAGAACCTCAAGGCTTTTTGAGAAAAGTGTTATCCCGCAGTGAAATATTGACTTATTTTTATTAAAATAGGTCATTCCACAACCACGTCATGATCTATGCTCTGTGTTTGGCATTACAATGGACGCCCTTTTGATTGATTGACAAAGACCCACACTGTCCTCTCTTCCATCATCTTCAAACTCTTCTCAATATTGACCTACACCTTCTTCACCGTCCATTGTTGCACAAAGATCAGGACTATTGTCCCAAATTT
This sequence comes from Melampsora larici-populina 98AG31, assembly GCF_000204055.1. Lineage (NCBI taxonomy): Eukaryota > Fungi > Basidiomycota > Pucciniomycetes > Pucciniales > Melampsoraceae > Melampsora > Melampsora laricis-populina. The sequence continues at coordinate 2,411,903 of NW_006768767.1, forward strand.
CATTAATCCTTGTTTGGTTCTGACAGAGACAATCTTAAGAAATCTTGTGCTAGATATTCAACATTTTCTCAGAACCTTCATATGATCCATTAAATCATTAACATCAATAGTAAGATTCAATTCAATAGATCTCCAACTCCAAGGAGAATCAAATGAAGAAACCAATAAATAAAATCAACCAATCACCATGAGACATTGGGCTAGTTGGAAGCAACTATGCAGGCAGTGGATTGAAAGAAAAAGAAGATGAAATCAAACCACAAGTTCAAAATGGAGAGTTGAATCCAAGATGTAGTATTTATATCATCAAGATTATTAGCACTCTTATACCCTTCAACTTGTTTATCAACTTCCAATTCTTCTTCTGCAACAAGTAATTTTTTGAAATTTTTAGTTGATGAATTGAGTGATACAATTGTTAGAAGACCTAGAAAGAATAAATTGACTAAAAATATTTCCACATGACCCTTCAAAAAATATCACTTGTTTCATATGAAGGTGGCCGGCTTGCTTCAGCTGACAGTTTTATGACATATCTGCCAGTAGATGTTACAGACGACAATTCCACTCTTAGACCTCTATCTGATATTCTGAACATCAAGACTATCACTTGCACTGCAGACATTATTCGGGTTCCCCAAGTGGGCAGGGAAAAATGATTGGGAGTATGATTTGTCATAAAATGGTCTATCACTCCACACCTGAGCCATAACACCCACACTACATATGTGTAGCAGGCTCAGTGAATATGTGGTTATCATGTACATACAGTTCTGCTCAGTTATCTGCTCATCAGGACAAGTTATTCATATGTAATACATGCTGTAACTTCTTTCAGATTGAAAAAAGCTTCCAAAAGATTGACTACATACACTGACTCAATGTTTTGGTGTGATCTCATCAACTCAACTGCATGTAACACACTTTCTGTTACTAAGACATAGCTTCAACAATATTGCCTGAGCAGCTACAGAATTATATGTAGTGAATTTTTGGGAAAAAAATTTCAAAGTCGAAAAAGTTACATGTGGTATAACATGTGATTTATTTATTCTGATGGGCAAAAAACTGAGCAGACCTGTATGTACATGATAGACAACTATTGACTTAGCTTGCTGCACATATGTAGTGTGGGTGAAATGGCCCAGGTGTGCAGTATTAGATTCTTTTATGAAAAACTGTACTATTAATCATTTTCCTCTGCCAAATTGGGGAAGTTGAATGATGTTTACAGTGTTGTGATAGTGTTACAGGATAATCCCAGCTAACACTAAGTACATAGCTCAATCAAGCCAACAGTAACGCCAGGATGAAAACTAAGATCTCAGTGGTGCTCATTTTTTATAGTGCAAGTTGTCCAGCATTGCAAGCACTACTTGAAGAACTTTGATATTTGATCAGTTGAAATGCATAGCGGATGCCTAAAGAAGTTAGGTATAGAATGAGTTGTTGAAAAACATGAAATGAAGAGGGTCAGGTGCCCCAACCTGGCAAGGCTTGCGCATCTTGCCCATGTATGAGGGGACCATGAGATGTCACCATGGATGCAAGTCACAAAATAAAGCTTGACAGTCAAATTATCAGCAAGCTGTTCAAGTCACCGGTAATTTACATTTGTGAGAAACACAGAGAGGGGGGATCATGGGCAAGTAGCCACAGAATGATTTCTGAAAAAGTTACCTCAATGATTTGGATCCAAGGTATCATCAGATCAGATTCCCTTGGAAACACAGCCCAAGGTAATGATCTAAGGCTTTATTTGGATAAAAAGAAGACTCCAATCAGGGGTTTGTGTCCAAGGTAATTTGGTCTGATGATACCTCGGATTCAAATCATTGAGGCAACTTTGTTGGCAGTAATCCTCATCACTCCAAGGCAGGGTAACCTAGGACAGGATGTTTTCAGGCACTTTACACAACCCAGAGCCCAGAGAGATTTGGGGATTCAAAAAACTCAAGGATCTAAAGACCATGTGTTGAGGTTACCCCAATACACCTCCAGACTGAAGGCATCCCCCACAGTATTCTCAACCTAGGTTAACCTAGTAGAGGGTAGCATAAGTCTGAGAGCTTAGAGACAATACTCCTTAGCTTGTGTCCTAGTCCCTACATGTTCAATAGAGATAGGAATTCACATAAATTCTTGAAATCCAGATTACCAGCTAGGAAACTTTGTGATCTTGAATTGGTAGTTGAATAGTCTTCTGAACTGATTGTAAAGAAGTAACTTTAAATCATGTAATATGGTAATCATTTGAAAGGATGAGAATTATGTCAACTTGGTTTGAAGTATAAGGATTTCAAGAAAAAGTACACAGATAATTGAAGACAAAAGACCCCAAGTAATACAAAACAACAGAAAAATTGATAATAAAAACAGAAAGACGTGTTGGAAAGTACAAGTTTTGCTGGTCAAAATGTATATATACCAGGTTAAAGTCTTGTAGACTGAATAATGCCTGTTGAGATATACATATATGCTTAAGAATCGTGTTTTAGGATCTTACATGCACACAATTCCAAAGTGAGCACAGGATACATGATAGATTTTCAATGGAACAGAACAGTAGAAGGAAGATTACCCAAAATAGAATATAGAGATCACTGGTACAATGAGAGATTGAGGGTTTTCCGTAAGTGAAGGTAGTTATTGTTGGCATCATTGATCCAAGTTTACAGGTAGTTGCCCGATTTGTGAGGTTCAGGAGTGCATCACACCATCTGAGATATGAACCAAGAGATCCACTATCAGTTCATCTTTCAAAGGCAACTGGTAATCTAGATTGGAAACTCACCAAGACGATGGTCTACCTATACCTTTCAAATTCGTCATACACAATAAATCAATTCGATCCTTCCCAACATTTTGAAGGGTGGATTGGAATTCCATTCAAAAGCTTATTATACCTCATTTGTTGAGCCAACTGATCTTTAACTCTCTCCCGTTTGAGTGACCTAATCATCGGAGCCAAACTAGCCGAAACATGTTCATTTTTCAACTCTTCATCAATCAAATTAAAAGAAGTTAATTGATAAAAGATCGGTCTACTTTCTAAAGCTTTAGTTAATTTGTTTTTGATGATCAATCGATTAATTTTTTCGGATGTTTCATACGTTTTGATGGATGTAGGTGAATGTAAATAAGATCCAGAATTGATTTTGAATTCTAAATTCAATCCTTTTAGTATTTTACTTTTTGCTAAATCTAATCGGTTAGGTCGGTTTAGTAAATAAGGTTCTAAACATGTGGTTCCAACTGATCTTAATCGATGTTGATGTAAAACTGAATCATTTGCTAAACTCATTAAAAGTTGATGACCTGTTGATTTAAGTGAATCTAAATCTGGTATATCTAAACTTGTGAAGATTTGGAGTATGATGGTGATAGGTAAGTTGAGGATTGGAAAAGGTTTTGATGGGTTTAATGCTAGCCATGCGTTCAGTTCTGATTCTGATTCTGTTTTATTGTGTTGGATTTGGGTTTGTTTAAGTGAGGTTCGTTGCATTTTGCGAGATGATGGAATTGAAGTTGAGCTTGCAATTTCAGTTCGAGTCAAACTTGAAGAAGTTTCTTCAAGAGTTGCTAGTGGCAAAGACATCTTGGTATCAAAGTGTTCGAGATTGAGTTTTTGATTGAAATTTGAAAAGCAGCTGCGAAAGGAGGGGAAATGTTGCTGAGCATAATTGGTTTGATGCGGTTCCTTTCTGACTCGGCAGGTATAAGAAACAGGGGCTAGGAAGTATGTACACAGTCAATTCACAAAAACTTGACCAAATTTGCCCGCAAAACTCCAGTAAATTCGTGGGGAATTTGTGACAAGGTTTTCTGAATTGACTGTATCTATTCGGTCAGATGAGCTTCTGCGGTTCCTTTCTGACTCGGTAAGACGTTGAAGTGGAAGAAACAGGGGCTAGATAAAGCACGTAGTCAAACAGACGTGAACGAAGCGGATTGGGTCACATGCCGTGCAAGCTGTGCAGACAGAATTTTTCAAGTGAGTACATTTGGAATTTCATCAATCTGTCACAAATTGATGACAGGTCATTTCTCAAAACGTCATCTTCAAGGGTCACAGGGGGTCTGCTCGGATAGGAGTTGTATACTCAACTCTTATCCTTGAAATTTTCTCGTGATTTGGAGCAGTGAGACGAGAACCATTACAAAGCCATAAAATTGATATCTTACATAGACATCCAAATCGTCAAAGCCCAACTAAGGAAATATAAGTTTAAGGAAGAATAAATGTTGTACGATTTCAAGGACAAGTATTCATCTTAAATTGTGGCTCTGTCTGCGCCGTAGCCGATGTGATAGACCTGTCCGGACTGGCTTCTACCGAGACAAAAAAACACAATAAACCCTATCACAAGACATGTATAAAAAACCATGTTTCCATGAGGAGCCGTAGTGGATGGTGATGGAGAACTTGGTTCAACAGCTGGTTGTTCTGTTTCATCGACTGAAGCAGTGGTCACTTCTCTGGAGCTGTCAGCATTCAAAATTTTGGCAGAAATGTTAGTGGCTATATCTGATGTCTTCACGGTGCGGGACATTAACTTACGTGCGATCAGAGGCATCGACCTCACTGAAATGGTTTGTTGGAGTGACTATATCTGAAAGCCGAGTTTGAATAGACAGAAGTGATTCATTACTTTCAGATGCTAATTTGCGGATGAATTCGAATTGCTGTGCTTGCTGCACCATAAGCTGATGAATGCTTTCCTCTATCTTTTCTAACCGGATGTTAGGCTCGTCGGATAATAAGAGTGTGACCGTTTTGGAGCTCATTCTTTTTAAGAGTTTGGTTTCTGATTTTTGTTTCGGTGTTTGTTTCAAGAGTTTGACAAGGATGAACAGAGTTTATCAATTTTTTGAATCAAGTCGATCGCAGAGTTTTGAAAGACACTGACAGTTTTATCTAATTTCCTTGTGGATGACGCACGAGTTTTCAATTGACGAGTATGCGAGTTAATGGATGTTTAAGGAGGTTGGAATGCTGTTGCGAATTATTGAAAGATCAGTCCCGGCGAAGTCAAGTTAAGGGAACACAAAGCTTACGATAGAAATAGTATTATAAAGTGTGATAACGATATTGTTGGAGTGAATCTATTCAAGATCAATGAGAAGAGATACCAAAAAACACAGACGGAAAATTAGGACCACAATTTATATTCCTCGGATGACCAAAAAAGTGAAGAGGAAAGAAAGGAACATGCGAATCTACACTTCAGATTCAAGTGTGTTCACTGCGCCAAAAAGCTGAGGAACCATTTAAAGGGATGATCGACGGATGTAGTACGTACGCCCTTTTCAAACACCTAGCATCGAATGTTTTGAAGAAGGATTTGAATGAGTAAGATGCGCTGGTTAGGTTACGCGCACTGAGCTGCATAAAATCCCCTTTCATGGAAATCAGTCTGATGTCCCTTTTTTCTAGATTCTATACGTGAAAAGTGAACAAAGAACAATCGCAAAATTCAAGATAACCGATGATGGAGAATGTGGTAGTTCGAAAAACTCGCCGTGGAATCCAATTGAAAGTGGACAATGATGACCTTCGAGTCTGACCTTAATCAGATCACATGTTTCATTTGCTATCTTGTTTTCTTAAGAATCTTCTCAACCTTCTTTGGTCAAGTTTATCCCATCTCTCAAGAAGCGTGACCAAGCCTTTTGTCAATTCTTTGTGCCTTTCAAGTGCGTTGCATGAGCAGAAGTGGGTTGCGTGGGCAATGACGGGGACCACCGGCGCGGGTTGAAATGCAGAGTGTTCATTGGGAGAAGGGCCTAGGAGGGCTTTATCCGCATCCGGGCTCGGTTCATGACCATGCTGAGGCTTGCTGAGCCCTTCAGCAAACTTGTTTGTCAACAATCGAACTTTACGTGACCAGCCGATCAGAATGCAAACAGCCGATGAGCAAAAGCTTTTCCAAACCGACGCCCAGTTAAAGATGTGAATACCTTCAAATCTAAACCTGATGATCCCTACCCCTCCCATTCAAAGCTGACGAAAAATCTAATCTGTCTTCAGAGCCGATCTAAGGCTTCAAAAGTCTCTAGACGATAAGAAACCAAGTGCGGCTAATGGCTATCCAATGGTCCTTGCAAGCAAACCCCTCAAGATACTTGTTGAGGGTGACGATGTTTATGTAGCTCAGAATGGATTCGTGGCCCAGCGGATCGATTTGAAGGTATTGAAACTCAAGTTCAAAAACTACAATCCAAGTTAACTGACTTTCATCAAAAGTCGGTTAACGACTTTTTGATTTCTCAAAACACAGACAGGCTCGGTCAAAGGTACTTTCAAAGGTCACGCAGGACCTGTTACTTCAATCGCGATATATCATATGGTCACTCCTCAAGGATTACGAAAGCTTTTGATTACCGGTTCTTGGGATAAGACAGTGAAGGTTTGGGATGTAGAAGTGCGCTCCGAAATCGTATCCCTTCAATCTCACTCGTCAGTTGATTTCAGCGGTTGAAGAGAGGTTTCACTTTGTTCAGACTCAAATTCAATTATCGTCATCGGCTGCTCATCAAGATTTCGTCAAATCTTTGGAGATGATCCAAGGTCTTGGACTATTTGCATCTGGATCCACCGATCGAGACATTCTACTTTGGGATATCAAGACAGCAGTTGATACATACGATTGGGACCAAATCAAAGTCGAACATCGTACTCGGAAGAGTGCTCTCTACAATGCTCGATGTCAAGATAAAGTGGCTACGGTTGAGGGAGCGCCTATTGTTACAACCACCGACGTCTCTAACGAGTCTTCTACCGAAACTACAGACGCCGGCAAAATTGAAACAGAAGTTTCCGATGTATCGTCGTCAAAGGCTCCGCCCGGCCCCTTGCACGAGCCTATCCAACGAGTGGGAACGTTGAAGTCGCATACACGTCCGGTCGATGCTTTAGCTTGTCATCCAGTCTGCAGTATGAGTGATGCACCTATGGGACTTCCTCAAGATCGCAATACCCAACAGCCTCACCTCTTGATCTCTGGTGACACAATGGGAGCTCTAAAAGTTTGGTGCTTACGCCCTACTGAAGATCGCACCCAGCCCTTCAAAAGCTCTCTAGAATTCACTAGCTCGTTGCATCAGACGAGTATCAATTCCATCCAAATTATCAAAGATGACGATTTGCCACCTGATGTTCGGCCCACTGCTCGACTCTGGACCGCGTCTTCTGATCATTCGGTATTACTTTCTATCCTGGATCTTACTTTGGATGCATCTGTTCGAGTCATGAGTGTACTACGGCTAGAGCAGCCATATTATATCCGATGCGCGCTTCAACTACCTAGTCAAGTAGTTTTCAATTCAATGCTACCTAATTGGTTGATCACCGGTAGTACGGACGAAGGTATCCGGGTCTACGATTTAGATCAAATTGACGACGAAGTCGACTATACTTCTGTCATGTTCAATCCTCGTCCGAAATCCAACACCTCTGAAAAGAAACTGCAAAACGCTTGGTTTGGGTGTGTGGACGCACATTGGCACGAAGTCACCTCACTTGGAGTTTGGTTTGATCAGGCCAGTTTGCAATCATGGGTGATCAGCGCAAGTTTGGATGGAACTCTGCGTAAGTGGGAAATCGGCGCCTTAAGAACACTGTTCAGCGTGCAAAAATCGACCCCTAAGGCTTGTGTCAAGTCTACTTGCGAGGAGACCAATATGAAGCTGAGCGCGGAAGAGTATGTGAAATCGATTTTCAATCAAACTGAACATCTCATTTCTTATTGAAAATTTATTTTTTCTTATAGGGAAGCAGAACTGGCAGAACTCATGGAAAGCATGGATTGATCTGTAAGATTTTGTCCATCGTTGTTTGATAATGTTTATGGGAAGTTAAATAGGACTAGTCTTCTTCATATACACATTGTCTTATTGTTTAGCTGTTGACAGCTATGTTCTGGGCAGGGCAACCCATGCACAAAGTAATGCTCCAGGTGAATCTGTACCTGAGGATACCTTGAATGCTTAAATCCAAGGTCTCTTTGTGGGCTGTGCATGAAGACAATGGAAAGCCTAGATGACGGTAGACAAAAAAGCTGAAACAAAGGACAATTACTCCTTCTCCAGGAGAACTTTAACTTTTACGCACCTTAGGCTTTACCTTCATCTACTCATTCTTGAGTATGATTTAAACAATGTTTGTATTTAGTACATGGTTGCAGTACATACAATTTTGACACAATCATTTATGTTTGCTTAACCTATGTCCAGGGAATTGAGCACTATATCAAGACTACTTGTTTGTATGTATCACTTGTTTTCCTTCACTCAAACATTTGTCTCTTTATATGTGTCATTTTACAACAGGTCCCCATTTCTCTTTTCATCACTTCTTAGTGATCTTAGCTGCAGTGCTTCTTCACATCACTAATATGTGATTCCTCTCAGGTTTGCTTAGTGTTCCAAGTTTTCTTGTCTATTTGTTGCTTGTGCTCATAGGAATGATATTTACTCAAACATTTTTCTCTTTATACGTGCCACCTTGCAACAGGTGCTTATTTTGCTTTTCATCACTTCTTAGTGATATTAGCCACAGTGCTTTACATCACTGATATGTGATTCCTACCAGTCACCTTGACATTCCTATTTAATTAGTCATTTTGATTGACTACAAAAAGTCAGACAGTATATATAACCTATGTTTGCATACCATCAGTCCTTGAGTCAGACTCACATGATGAATTCCTAAATCTTCCCTTCTTTCTTTCTTTTCATATATTACTTTTTTCATAGGAATTTTTCCTTCCTACAATCCAGAGCCCCAATCTAGCCTGGTACCTCAAGCTTGACAAGTGCTGCAAAAAAACTAATCAGCCATGATGTTTACACAAAATCAACTAAAATCTTTGACTTTTTTGACTATTCCTCAGAAGACTAATTCTTGGAGTTCTTGTTTTTTTTATTCTTGACAGTCAAGGGTACACCAAATGAAAATCAGACTGTTTGTTGTGATTAGGCATTACCCGGTCCATGGCTTCTTGCCTCTTGAATAATGATGGTTGTCAGTATACCCTCCTCAATATGCCCCATAAAATGGAGCATACTCTAGAAAGATCAAAATTGTAGCCAAGACTTAAGGGTGTACTGATTATATTGATCTCTCATGTCATGTAATCACTTGGCTCATCCCTTATCCCCCTGTCCTGAGCACCTACTGCAAAAACTAAGTAAGCATCAAGTTCAAGACTTTTATGTATCCTAGACTTGACCCATGTCCACCACTTGTCAAAGATGGACTACAACTCCTTAGTTAAATTTTAAACGCAACCCAGTTATTCAAACCAATTAGTCTATATTCAATATGAAAGCTTACCCAGTCTATTGATGCATGATGTTGCTGTGAAGCAAATTCAATCTGATTAGACTCTAGAGTATATGAGAAAAGGTCCATACCTAAGCAGCTGTACATAGCTCAGTACAATATTGGGCTGGTGTGTTTCTCTGAGCACGCAGCATACAAAAACACTGAGCAACAAAAAAGACCAAGCAACACAACACCATACCAGAGCAGAACATTTCCTGGTGTGTTGCTACTTGGGGTGTAAGATTTTCCCTTGTTGTGTTGTGGCTGTGACCACTTTGTGAGAAATGCAACCCTGCAACAGGTACGGCCCTGGAAATGTTTTAGTTTGTCAATTTCAAATGTTTTTTTAATTCATATGCTTATCCTTTTATTGTTTATCAATTATTGTGTTTATTCTCTTCATTAATTATGCCTTATGATTATTGATAACTTATACCTATCCCATCAACTTTCTCCTCTGCCTCTGAGGTGTGCAATGGTGCAACAGCAGCTCAGCAACAAGAGCCGCTGGCACTGTACACAAGCAACCAGAGCAACATTCAATTGTGTTGTGCACAATGCAACAGGAGTGACCTTTTCCCATTGTGTTGTGGCTTTACAGGTCAAATATTATTGTGTTGTGTGCAAACGTTGGTTTCCCACAACACAGTGCAAAGGCCCATTGTTGATCAGTACATTGAGTAGGGTTTGGTGTCTACAAGGCTGGTTCTGTACCTAGACAAGGTGGTTTGAGTGAGTTTCAGACAAGAAGAGGGATTAAAATCATATTGAAATGAGGATATGTACCTTGATACATCAACTAGAATTCAAGGTCTATGATCAGACTTGGGGTGTATATATAAAGGTCTCTTTGAAGAGACAAGAAACCAGCCTTATAAAGACAGCTGCTTGAGTTATAAGTGACTTCAAAATATGACATGTAGATGGACATGCCACACAAGCAATAACTACAACACAGCATATAACTACATGAATGCTATGTAGGAGTGCGTTCTAGTGAAGCTCTCTTGTCAAGATGATTTCTTATCAACCCCCATATGACTCTTCTTGACTATAAATCTCAATATTTACGGGATACAAAGTAAAAACCCGGAACAATTCCGGGTTTCCCAATTCGGCCTTTTTGGCTGTGTTTGAGAAACTCGTAATCTGGGTAAAAATTCCGACTTTTTTTCAAGTTTGAATCCCCAAACGACCCTTCCACAACCCTTCTTCTCCGACTTCGCTTCCAAGATCCACTTTGCTTCGGCCTCGACTGATCCAGTCCTCCCTCACCACACTACTCTCCTCTCATTCCTCGTTTTGCTCTTACTCAAGCACTTCAAAAGTCCATCCAGGCTGCCTGACATGCCAGACAAGCTCTCGCTCAGAATACGTGTGGCACAAACTATGATCAGCTTATCTTCTGGAAACAATCCTGATCACTCTCTACAATCTCATCTTGATAAACTTGATCAGAGCATTCATCAACAAACATCTCAATCAGACATACAACAAAAACAAGTTACATTATAAGAGACTACGTTAATAAGAATGCTCAGATTGCAAAAGTAGAAGGTCACTTTCATTCGATTCAAAAATTACAAGACAAACACGTCTCATGATGAAAAAACATGATCTAACCGATCAAAATTGATTCGAACATGATGAATTGTATATTTGGCTTGATTTAATTTTTGTTGGGTTCGTATGCGTCTTTTCAGAAACTAACGTTCATAACACTTCAATCTTCCATTAGTTGATTCCCTGTAGATTGCATGATCTTTTTATTTTTACCTTCGATTCTTCTTTCTGAGTAACTTTCAAGATTGTGATCGAGCAAATCTTGGTTGATTTCTTCTTTCTCTCCTTTTTTTGAATAGATGAACGTTTCATGTATCTAACTATAACGACCATAGTGAATTTTGCGACTGTAAAGAAAATCAAATGAATATCGAATGAATACTTATCTATCAAACGTGATGCTTATCTTCTGTCTGAGATGGCTCAGAGGATGAGATGATGTAACTGAGTCATAGGGTGGTTCTGACTCAGATGGCATAATGATGTGGAACAGTGATTGGAGGGTGTGGAGATGGTTCAGGTTGATGCAGGTTGATGGTATGTGTTTGACCACTTGGGATTTGCATATTGGGGGCTATTGGGGGTCTTGAAATTTTTCCGAGTTTCCCAGATTCTGAATTGAAGTTGGGAAACTCGGAAACCGGGGAAAAAACTCGGGTTTTTAGTTTGTATCCCGTAATTTTGGATGATGTGCCCGCAAAAATCTTATCTCAAGCATTTGATTGAAGTCTCAAGTCTTTTTCTCCCACTCACTTTATTTTAGCTCCTCGCCTTCCTCAAAACCATTCTCACAATAAATTTGGATATTCACTTTACCACTTCTCTGTGTAATACATATGTTCTGCCCACTTCCCCTGTGTTTTGTGTTGGGTTTTCCATCTCTTAATCACTGTATCCAATAGCAGGTGTTTTTCTCCTGAGGACTGCTTGTACCATGCACTTTTTCTTGTCTATACTATGCTTACATGTCTGTACCTTGAAATCAAAGGGCTTTAGGCCCCAATTGTAGCAAAACCACAGCAAGAATCCAAATCCCGCTTGTAAATTCCTAGATTGTATGTACAGCCATTCCAAGAATGATGGATTAGAAAATTGTAAAAAGTTCATCAGTCCATCAGATATGACACATGTGACTGATTTTGCCCATTTTGCCCAGAGAAGTAACTTAATTGCACCTGATGTGCACGTCAGCCTTGGCTGATGTACCAATGAATGGTCACAAAGACACATGTCATTGGAGTATCCCCTTGCTTCCATATTGCTCACTTTTTGAAAAGGAAAACTTGACAAAACCAAAACCATGAGTTTTTCACTGGAGAAAAGTTTCAAAAAGAAATCAACCATTGTTAGAATGGCTGTAAAAGTCAGGTTATTGTCATTGGAGAATCCTCTTCCTTCCATATTGCTGACTTTGTGAAAAGAAAAACTTGACAAAACCAAAGTATGAGTTTTTCACAGGAGAGACTTTCAAAAAGAAACCAACCACTGTTGAAATGGCTGTAAAAGTCATGGTTCACATTTGGCTTTCACAAAATAAAGAACAGTTTTGTAAATGATTGAGATAAACAGACTAGTGACATTGAGCAAGTGATAAAGTGCTTGATACATTTGTAGTCTGCAATGTTGCTTGTAAATGTGGTGACATATTAAAGATAGAAAGATTGCAATTTCAACCCGACATGTGATGATCATATGTTCATTTTTGTAGTTGCAGCTTGGGCCCTAGCAGATAAAACACCTTCAAAATAACTCCAAAACCTTCTAAAATTTACATCATTAAGACCTTGATGAAGGAAGCGAGTAAAAAGTGTAACATGAAATGCAATTGGTGTGTTCAATTCTTTGTTTGTATTCTTGTATGTTCCCCTGATAAATTCATTGATACCTTTGCAAATTTTCTGGAGTGGAAATTTGGATAGAGCTAAGTTGGTTGGCTGTGAGATTTTAACAAATTGTATCATTTGCGCCAAGTCTGTCTCCCAATCACTGATAAATTTAGCAAGTTTTTTATCGTACTTTAGCAAGGTGTCATGTTCGATATCTCCATTGATCAAAAGAACTGGCTCAGATGGATCCCATCCAAACTTTGGTACTCTCGGCCAATCCACATCTTTCCCTAAGTCTCTAATCTCATTTGATTTCCTGTTCCAATTTCCCAGAGTCGAAACATATATGTTCTCGTTACGTTTAGTAATTGGGTATCCTGCTTGATAATCCTCTTCAAAAGCTTCAGAAACATGCCTTTCTAACATAGATCGACTATTTGAAGTTGTCATAAATCTCTTGAAGGAATGATCATCATTGACCAATAGAAAAGTTCTTGCAAGTGTTGAAAGCCCAGGAATTGTTAATTGTACACTTGCTGATTTAACCATCGGTTCTAAAAGTAAAGTGTGATAAATGATCTCTGTATGCCACAAAAGGAAACGAGCAAGTTTTTCTTCATCAAACAAATATTTGCTCTCAGAAGACCATTTATCATAAGTTCTTAGGAATAAAACTGTGAGACTTTTGATCTTTTTCCAAATCTTTATACTTGGATTGCAAGACACAACAAAGTAAACAAATGGAAGTAATCTTTCTGAGGTCCATATCAGCTTTGCTAATTCCCAATTAATGGATTTGTATATTGAAGCTTGACTTGGGTATCTCATTGATAATGTATTGATGAGATCTTGCGTGTGATGAATTGCAGCAGCTGAACACATTTTATCGGGAGTGTGTGAATGGAAGTTTCTGATATCTACCTCTTCTAATCTTGGTTTATAATTTTGTCTGAGAGGAGCTATACTTCCCATGCTTTGTACGAATGAATATCCATATGGATTGTTGAATGTCCTGTGTGGGGTCTTATCGTTAGAAGATTCTGGTGCAGTTGTATAAATTTCTCGAAATAGATCTGGTGTAGATATTTGCTTCATTTTGAGGCTGATTTCCCGAGTTTTATCACGTTCATTTTGTTCTAGACTACTGAGATTCGGAACAAGATGTACCGCAGTATCCTTATGGTTTTTGTAGATAGATCGTTGAGAGCTTGATGAATGTGAATCTTTGTGGTCTGTTAAAGGCGTTATTGCCTTCTCTAGCTCACCTTTTGAGCTTCTCTCTAGATTTTCCATTGAGTTCATTGATGATCCTATTTCTATGGGCGGGCCGAGAGATAAGGATGCTCCATCCATCGTCGTTCCATCGCGCAGCCTCTTCAGAGGTTTTGAAGGTTGTCTATCGAGTGACTGAGGTTCCAAGTACTGATTACCTCCCTGTTGATATTGGTTTGAAACTTCTTCACCTCGGTATCCCAATCTTTGTCTCTTGGATTTTGGATAAGCGTTTGGATCCGGATATGTTGGTGTACTAGTCCTGAATATATCGACGATATTTCCCTGTTCCGCGAACAACTGGGTGGAAGATTGAATGTCTTCTAGTCTTGGATCCACTTCAAGAATGTTTACTAAATTTGTGTTTATAGAGATCGCCATATAATTCAAGATAGAGACTGTCCATACCAAAACCTTGCTGAAGTGTATCATTTTGTGGAGTCGTCACTAAACAACTGCAAGCTGAAAAACTCTTACTGAGAAAATCAGGGAGCAATGATCATGAGTGTCTATTAGATTGTTTTACTTGGTTCATAAGATGCTCGTTTGGTTCGATGGAGATGCGACGTTCTAGGTGCATAGACGCTGCCACTTGCCCATCCCTGACGCGTTGGAGACTCGAGAGTGAGTTGAAATTGATCCGGGACCGGATCATCAAACGCATTGTTCTCACTTTAGGCCAGACACGTTTTCTCACCGCGCTTGGATGTACATCGATGTCATCTATGTTGAGGTTGAGGACAAGTGATAAAGGTAACTAGTCTAAAGGTTGAACGCATCATTAACGGGGAATGCTCAAGTGATGCATTATGCTTTTCAACTGTCAGTTTCAGGAACTGCACTGTTTTGATCCAAGGAAAGTTTTCAAAGTCCCTCTTGCGCGGCCGCGTCCACGCAATCTCGCACTACCAAACACAAATCCAAAACAAGACAACTTGAAGCTTGCAAGAAACATTTACGCTTCCACTCTGAAACCCATGAAAAATAAATGTTGTACAAACGCAAGAAAGATAAGAATTGCAATTTGGACCCTTCGTTGTAAATCCCCCCGAACAGAAGCACGGAAAACATACGAGAAAACAGATTTTCAGGAGACACCAGGTCCAGAAGACTCAGAAAAGCAAATCAGAATGAAGAAGATCACAAAAAAAACTCAAAAGAAAGGAAGAAGAATATTCAAAGTGCAGAAAACCATTTTTCTTCCTTCAACAAGAGAAATCCTCTTCACTTTTACCTTCATCAGTTCTTTTAGTGAAATTGGATGAATGAAAAATATTTAGTATCTTATGAGTCTGTATGCCTGATACATTTGTTGCTCAGTGATGAGCTGAAATTTTAACCCCACAAGTAATGATTATGAGGTGTTAGTTAGTCAAGTGACAAGTCATAGGTACAAGAAAAGTTCAGGATGATGCCAAAAGTGTTTGAAAAACCTATCATTCAAATCTTGTTGAAGGAAATGAGAAAATAATGTGACTTGATATAGGATGGGTTCATCAGGTCTTTGTTTTCTAAGTTCAAAGCCTCCATTCACAAATATATTGATCCCTTTACAAATTTTTTCAAGTGCAAAATGAGGTATAGCTAGATTGGTTGGTTGTGAGGCTTTGATGAATAATAACATTCTTGTAAGCTCTGTGTCCCATTGATTAAAGAAGTTAAACAGTGATGGATCCCTCCTTGACCTAATATCATGCCCAAGATCCCCATTTATCAGAAGAACTGATGAAGATTTATCCCATGCAAGGTATGACATTGCTGGCCACTTTACATCTTTCCCTAAGTTCATGATCTCATTTGATGTCTTGTGCCATTTTTCCAAAGTTGAAACATGTGTGCTCCGATCATGTTTAGTACTTGGGTATCCTGCTTTGAAATCTTCTTCAAAACTTTCTGAAACATGCCTTTTTATCATAGTTCGGCTGCTTGCAGTTGAAATGAATCTCTTGAAGGTATCATCATTAATAACTAACAAAAAGGTTCTTGCAAGTGTTGAAAGTCCAGGAATCTTTAATTGTACATCCGATGATTCTATCATTGGTTCCAATATTGTAGTATGATACATTACTTCTGTATGCCACAAAAGAAAACAAGTATGTTTTTCTTCATTTAATTGATCATTCTTCTCAATGGACCATGCATCATATGCTCTGAAAAAGAGCCCTGTGAGAATTTTGATCTTGTTCCAAATCTTGAAACTTGGATTACAAGACACAACAAAGTAAACAAATGGAAGTAATCTTTCTGACGTCCACATCAGCTTTCCTACTTCCCAACTAAGATCTTTATATTTCTCAGTGTTACGTGAGTATCTGATTGATAATGTATTAATGAGATCTTGTGTGTAGTGAATTGCAGCAGCTGAACACATCTTATTAGGAGTGTGTAAATGGAAGTCTCTAATATCAATCCTTGCTGATATTGGTTCAGGATCCTGTCTGGATGAGGATATACCTGTCATTCCTTGTACAGATGGGTACCCATATAGGTTGTTGAATGCCCTTTGTGAGGCTATATTAGTAGCAGATGCTGGTGCAGTTGTATGGGCTATTTGGGGTGCAATAGGTATATATGCTTGATTCTTTTTGAGACCAATTTCCCAGCTTTGGGAATGTTCTTTTTCTGCTAGACCACTGTGATTTGGAACAAGATATACAGCAGTATCCTTATAGGTAGATCTTTCAGAGCTTGATGAATGTGAACTTTTGTGGTATGATGGAGGTTGCCTGACCATTCCTGGGTCATCTTTTGAGTTTCCTTCTACATGCACCATTGATCTCATGGATGTTCCTGACTCTTTGGGTGGGCCAAGAGACAAGTAAGCATCATCAATTGTTGTTTCATCACGTAGTTTTTTGAGAGGTTTCGGAGGATGTCTATCAAGTAATTGAGGAGGCAGCGACTGATAACCTTCCTGTTGGTATTGATGCATAACTTCTTTACCTCCATGATCCAATTTTTGTCTCTTGAAAGTTGTGCGAGCGCTTAGGTCCAGATCTGTTGATGTACCTATCCTGAACATATCGTTGAAATTTTCACGTTCTGTGCAGATGTTTCTGAAGAGCTGAAACTCAGGTAATCTTGAATTCGCTTCGAGAATCTTTTCTGAATTTGTGTTCATAGAGATAGCCATGTGATTCAAGATGAACACTGTCCATACCCAAACCTGACTCAAGTGCATCATCTGATTCTTGTGGAGTTGCAGTCAAAAATTAAATATCGCAAGGTCGATTTTTCTGGACCTTCAAAACTTCTGGCTTAGAAAATGAGTCAATGGTAATGTTGAGTCTCCATAAACTTCACTTGGTTCATAAGATCTCTGAAGCCATAAAGATACAGAAGTTCTAGGCACATCTGCGCCTTATCCATTTCGCACACGTCGGAGGAAAAGTTCAAGTTGAAACCCTGGTAGTCATTCCAGACAAGACTCGAGACAAATACATAATCAGTGAAGGTTTCATCAAGTTTCGATTGGCTCAGCTGATCCTGATTTCATGCATCCATTCAAAGAGATAAAGCATGAACAACAAACCAACCACTGGGGAACTTGAAGGTACCCTAATGATTCTGTACTTTCAATTTCAGCGGACGTGCTGCAAGAATTCAAAAATGGGTGCAAATCTTTCACAGGCACCAGAGGATACCGGCGGTTCGAAGGACTTGGTTCAGATTGAAGTCAAAACTGGTGGGCGCAGGGTTTTTCTGGGAAGAGGCGCATGATTCTAGGCTTACTTTGAAAGTGTGATGAGGCATGAGTAAGGCAACAATCCCCGGCAGGGTATTGAAGAGCCCCAGGTACCATCAGGCTCTTCAATGAGTAATTGGGCTTTCCAGTGTACGAGAAACTCAACCTTGTTTCTTTTGTTCAACGCTGTTCATCCAATCAAAACAAACAATCCCAATCCTTTCTTAAGAAGCGAAGTTCTTTTTGTGAAGAAGAAAACATCATAAAATGCAATTGCAAAAAAAGAAAAAAGAAAAAAAAACTATGTATAAAACAACATCTTGAATCACACAAACAAATCAAAACAAATCATCAAAAACAACAACAACAATCACTAACCAACCAATACTCCAACATATATGTTTCAATAAACGTAAATGATCCTTTCAAAACCTTGATGAAACTTTTAACAAATTCAAAGAAAAAGAAAACATACAATTGATTTTATTTCTCTTGAGATTTTTCGATTTCTTCTGTTAATCTGTTACTTCAACTACTCATTATAAAGAGAAAAAGAGTCAAAAGAAGATAAGAGATAAAGAGAGACACATGTAAATGACGAGAAGAGATAGGATATTTGATAACAAATGAAACCAAATCCAAAAAAAGATCAATGATTCGTTTATAATTGATTCGATCATACCAAAGACAATACTTAAAGACATTTCTGAATTTCTGAATCGCTACTCTGCTTTAAGGATAAACTTTCTATAAAAATCACCAAAAAAATAAAACATCAGATATCCTAAAATATAAGAAAAGATGAATGGGAAACAAGGGAAAAGGAGAACGACTAACTTTAACTTCATCTTGATAACGATTCAAGATCTCACGTCTATTTAATTTTTGAGCAGCAGTTACACATCCATTTTCAGGTGTCCATTCATCAGCAGATAAAATCACACATTGAATCATCTAATATCAAAAATCCACCAATTCAAAAAGAGTAAGTCAATATGAAATCATTTTAAAAAAATGAAAAAATATGCATAAAGAAACAAAGATAAAAAGATAACGGACCTCAAGAGGTTTGAACCCAGCTTTTTTTCCCATCTCATTCAACTCCTTCAAAATCACTTCTTTAACTTTCTCATCCGAACAAAGTAATCCAAACTCTTTCCCACCACCTAATCCAATCTCCTTACACAAAACATCTAAATTCTTTTCATGTGGTAAAACGATGGCCATCGGTCTATTAGCATTCGAATCGGCATGTACACATAAATTGTTCACTAATGAACATGATTTGTAAATCGATTCTAATTTTTCTAATGCAATATATTCACCACCTGCTAATTTAATTAAATTCTTCTTTCTATCAATAATTGCCAATGCTTTGTTTCGTTTTCATGATCAGAAAAAGAAAAATGCAAGGTCAGTATTAAAAAAATAAACTTTGTAAATCCAGAAATCAAAATAAATAAGTCTAACTCACTACCATCAGGATTCCATTGAGCAATATCACCAGTCTTAAACCAACCATCTTCAGTAATACTTTCTTTTGTAACATCTTCACGTTTGAAATATCCTTTAGTAACCGAAGGACCTCTGATCCAAACTTCACCTTGTTGAAGTGGTGTATTAGTTGAAAAATATCCTGCATCAGGTACATCTACCAATTTAACTTCAATAGAAGGTACAGGTGCACCAACGGCTCCATATTGCATATAATCGGGTGGTAAGATCGCACACATTCCACACGATTCTGTTAAGCCGTATCCTTGAAGTACAGTGACCAATGCATTCGAAAGGAATTCTTGAGTTTCACGTGAAAGTGCTGCACCTCCTGAAAGTGCATAACGTAATCGACCACCAGTTTGTTCTCGAACTTGTTTAAACACTACTGTATCCATCAATCCACCCACAAATGGAAGTGGACTCTTCTTGAGGAACATAGCTCCATTGAAAACTCGCTCTTTAAGCTTGCCACCTGCTTTTACCTTACTTAAAATCCCTTTACGAATCAATTCCCAAACAGCAGGTACACCGACCATGACAGTAGGCTTGAAGGCTTTGATATCCCCCACACAGTTTCGTACAGATGCATCGGTCAAAGTCTTCACAGCCCCATATCCCATGACGACACCCATGGAAATGCAACTGAGTTCAACAATAAATTCGAGAATATGCTAGAGTAAATCATGAATTGTCAGTATGAACAGACAAAAATGGTTTTGATGAGCGAAATCGACAAACCGCCAAAGGAAGATAAGCTAGCAAGGCATCCTTGGGGTCTAGGAAATCACCAAGTAAAGTATGTACCCCACCAACTAAAAGTAGAAATATGCGCGATTAGTTACCATTATCAGGAAAAGGCATAAATCCGTAAAATCGACTTAATCACTTACTCGAGGCAATCAAATTGGTATGAGTGATCAAAACACCCTTAGGTTTACCAGTACTTCCACTAGTATACATAATGCAAGCGATGTCCTCTGGATCTGCCTTTACAGTCGGATGTTCGTTCTTGGTACCAAGTTCACGTAATTCATCATACGACAAAACTCTGACATCCGGTCTTAATTCTTGAATCTTTGACATGGCTTTCTCGTTCGATTCACCATCATAAATCACATACTTCAAGGTAGGTGTTTTGTCAATCACAGATGCAAGAGTAGTGAGTAAGTTTGAATTGGTGAATAGTCCCACTACATCGGGTTCGTTGATTGAATGTTCAAGTCCTTCTACACCAAGCGAGTCATATGCGGTAGCAAATGTAATGGCCTGACGTCCACAAGCTGAGCCAGACAAGGTGTTCCAGAAGATGATCAATAAGACATCAAAAAATACCATCATGGGACAAGCTAAATCTTACCATTCGCCATGATCTGCCAAGCGGGCTTGGTAGAAGAATAAATGTTGAATTTGTGTTCCTTTGTCAATCCCAACTCTGCCAAACCGTTAGAGATCACGGAAGCTTCCTCCAAAAACTGCTTAAAGGTCCAATACTTGTAATCGCTCAATTCATAAAACTCCCATACTTTATCCTCTGTAATTTCTTTGCCACCAATCACTTTAGTAACCTTCTTCACTTCTTTGTGAACCTTGATAATATCACGCCATCCAACCGCGTTAGCAGTCGGGAATGTTTTAG
The DNA here is from genome assembly GCF_000204055.1 of Melampsora larici-populina 98AG31. Lineage (NCBI taxonomy): Eukaryota > Fungi > Basidiomycota > Pucciniomycetes > Pucciniales > Melampsoraceae > Melampsora > Melampsora laricis-populina. Next base: position 2,432,710 of record NW_006768767.1, read on the forward strand.
CAGCATGTTCGAGAACATCAGGTAAGGTGGTGATTCCAGCTGCCGGTGAAGTGACGAGTTCATGGGTAGACTTGTATGACCTTCGAATTTTAGTTTCACCAACTGGGACTGAGTCACCGATCTCAATTGAAGCAGGTCCTTGAGACATCTCGAGAGGTTCTGAATCGAAAACTACGATCAAACTACAAAAGTTAGATTATCAAAAAAGAAAATGTTTGAACTTTAAGACACAGAAAAGAAGATTATTAGGATCTCAATTTACCTGGAACTCGATTAGGCCGAGGTGGGGGCTTAGGAATTGACGGGTCTAGAGAAGAAGCAAAGCTAGAAGCTAGATAGGCCATTCCACCCATTGCAGAACCAATAGCAAGTGTGACCGAACGTGGATTTTCGGCAAAGATGTTGGTATCGGAAGATGTAAAATTAGACATTATCAGTAAATTGTGATTCGGAGTTTTTTCAAGGTTTCACAAATGAAAGAGAATATTATTTTTGGACAGACCAAAAGAAACAAGGATTATAAACTTGAGTTATTAAGTAGTCAGTTCAGGAAAGTTTGATTTGACAGGGTGACCGAAGAGGAGAAAAGGGGATTAGATGTGTTTTATGGACACACACAGTTCTGAGTTTTATCTGATCAGAAAACCAGACCATCAGGAGTCCTTTGAGAAAAGGAGCCTGGCAAAAGCAAGGAGTTGAAAGTCGAGGTGTGAAATCAAAACTCCATCATGCTGCTCAACTTGCACATATCAGATCAGATATTAGGGGCTGGAAGCGACCACAGAGTAGGAGCAAAGTACGATGGTCCAGCGAGTAGATCACATCGCAGGCTACTTCCAGCATGGTAATCGATGCTGCTGAGAATATCGAGGATAACAAACGGGTACAAAACAATCGGAACCGTTGAAAGATGCAGAGCATCATCTCATGTTTGTTGTGTTTCCAATGCTGCGATATCAACGAGACCCGCTGCAGTGGACGGTGGACCTTCAGCACAAGCTGTTTCGAAAACTTGAATGGACAAGCCAGACCATCAATTCATAAGAAAAGAGAGGCAACGTCTCGAAGGACCCAATCAAAGCTACTGATCGACTTATATATATAGCCGTTGACCAATTGAAGCGGAAGGTGGGCCGTTCAAGCAGGGATGATGATCGATGAAAATCGGCAATATACCCCATTTTAAGCTCGCGATCGATAAAGATGCAAGTTAAGTTTAGTGAATGAGTACAGTAACTATTCAGATATAGTTCAGGAACCTGAACATTCGCCTTTCTATGTTTGAAATCGACCAGGTTGAATAGCTTTGACTTTGAAGATGCAGTAGTATTGAGCCTCTTTGAAGACTTGATCAACTTGCGAGGTAAAACCACTCCCCCATCAAACAGGCGGAGAGGACAAAGTCGCGAATCGAGAAATAGAGATAGATGAGTTGAACTTCGAATTATGTAAAACTACTCACGCTGATGGAGAAGTTGAGTGATTGGTGAGATGATAGGTTGGATTGGTTCGATTGGTTTATATAGAGTCAAACTCAAAGTGATGTCACAGAATAACACTCGAATAATCAAGTACCGAGTGGATCATACTTCATCCGACCGGTACACTCTCACCCTGTGCGTCATACTGTCGTTCTCGAAAAGTTTGTCCGAGTGTTCCCGCTAAGCTGCTCGAGTTTTGCGGGCAAACTTGGACAAGCTTTTCGAAAACAACAGTACCACGTCAGATATTCAGCATCGAGGAGCATAGCCACCAGACCTCGACTGCGACTTGTCATACAGGTATTGGTCATATTTGTATTTTCCCTTCAGGAAGAGCACCAAGCAACAGCCAGCCTGAAACAGTCTGGCAACCTGCTCCGCAATCCTACGCCTGCCATCTTATTCCATACTCATCCTATTGTGTGATACATACCTGTGCTAGAGATGATTTGATGGATTGGGATCAAATGTGTTACACAGTTGCTCAAAGCTTCAAAAAAAAGTGATCCAGATAACCCCAAAGGACCTGGAGCAGTTGACTAATGGAGTTGCACAGCTGGCCTATGGTGGTTTATTTTGTTGGTGGATTTTTTTTTCTGGATCACAACCTGGAAGTGTCCAATACACCTTACATGACTCTTATGTCTGTTGACAGTCCAGGGTTGTCAGTGGCAATGCTCTTAGGTAAACAGTAGATTTGTTCAGAAGTCTCGAAGGGCTGTGGGAGGATGCGAGCCGGCTCGCATTTTGCGAGCGCGAGCCGCGCACAGTCCGACGCTTTGGTTTTATGAAATTGAATTTGACTTGCCCACGTCCACATCTATCACAAGTGTCCCAATTGGTCACTGTACATAATGTGTCCGCTTTCTCCAGTTTCAGCTCCTTCCAGTGCGGAATACATTTGCATCTCTCTCACACTTCCGATCCTTCCTGCCAATACTCCATATACTCACTCCATCGTCATGCTAGTCCAAGACCTGATGGCCATGCTGAACGAGTTGGACCCCGATTTGTACGCAACCTTGACCTTGAGCCAGCTTACGAAGTTTGCCACCCTCGCCGCCGATTTCTTCCAGCGTACCAATGGCGCATTTGTCACTTCGCCAAATCACGCGCCGTATGAGTTCCTTAGCCAATGCCTTGAGGCAGGCCAGGCAGATGCCAAGTGGGGTCATCTATGGCACATCGCTTACAACGCCATTCCGGCGTGCCATTATGATACGACCTGTTTTCAAGAGCAAGGTATTCCCTCGCCTCATCGAACAAAAATCTCAATCATAATAGCCGAAAACTTCTTCAAACCACCCACCAGCACTTGTTTCTCTTGCACTAACTCCAAGACCGGCGCACCCATTACCCTCGAGCGTCGCAAACCCAAGTTTGGTTATTTATTTGACATAGCTGGCATTCAGACCGTCCAATATACCAATTTTTATTGTCGACGTCAGTGGTTTCATTCTTGACAAACAGCGCATTAAAATCAATTAATACGCCTTCATTCCACGGTCCATGTAGATTGCAACACCACTTACACACCCAGTTATTACAGTAGCCAGGACCAACGCGAGTATTACACCGTAGCGGAAGGACAACCTGAGAATCATTTTCAAGTAACACAGCATTATTTTATGACCCACCGCCTGGCCGATCACTTCAACCACATCCAGAACTTAGCCATGTAAGCCATTTCATTTATCATATAGTATTGAAAGGGATGAATATTCAATCGGTGCTTTAGAGTATCTATATACAATCTAGTGAATTCGTACAATCAAAGTCACGCCAACGTTAAGAAGATGTACCAAAATAATTTCAACAAAGGTCGTTACACTCGCAGACTGAGTGCAAACGTGTGCTCTCTCGGTCTCGATATCCATCGCCTGATGGAGGTCTACAAGATTCGTGGGGTACGATTAACAGGCAATTCAAAAGGATCTGACGACAAGAGGTTTGAATTGGCAATGCTGCATCATTACGAATGGAAGAAGTTAGAGGGAAGCGCGTACGCTGCGCATGTTTGCTCAACGTGTACTGAGGTCACCATTGACGAAGAAACTGGTACGGGGAAAAGTAAGTGGCAAATTATCAATGTTTGATCGAGATGTGAAAGTGACTAATCAAAATCATAGTAATGCGATCTATGGTCACGGACGGCATTACCCTTGGTATTTGGAGTTGCAGCGCATCTCAAGAACAACTGACCGCCCTCGATCCCAATAACACTGCCGTATGTTGCACCAAGCCTCTGGCCAAAGTCAACCAACGTTATTGTCCAACGCACATGATACTATTGCACGACATTTGCCACGCCCAGCCTTGCATGAACAAAGCTATTGACGGTACCAAAACATGTCAGCTCGAAGAACATATTGCCGCCAACAAGACCTTCAAAGATCGAAACACATTGCTATTTGGCCTTCCTCGTCGATTCAATAGGCCCCATGCGAATCTTCACATGGACCCTAGTGAACTACTAGAGCCAGAGACCGGCGAGGTAGTTCTCTCAGAGGAGGATCGGATGTATTCAGAGGTCGAAGAGAGAGCCCACGAGGGTGCTCGCGATGGAGGAGCCAGTGCAGACGCCACTGCAGAAAGCGCAGGACGCAAAAAAAGAATCCTGATGTCGCGTGTCCGCACGCACAACGAGCAACTAGCGTTGACAACATGTGGCATTATAGTAGGGAGGAAGACTTTTTTCAAATCCGAATCCGTTCCAAAAGTGAAGGTGAGTCACGCTACTCTCCAAATCATCCATAACCGAACGTGGTACTAACATCCAGACCTAGGAGTTCATACGCGAGGTATTCACGGACAACATGCCGGAAGTGATTTTTTATGACAACGCATGTGGACTGTATTCTCACATTTGTTCTAACCCTAGTGACGCAGAGGCTTTCAAGAATACTATGTTACCTGTGGATACATTTCACATCAAATCCCACAAGGAGTTGCACACTACGTGTCGCCTCAACAATGACCCCCATCTTTTTCCTGAGTTGAAGAAGCCCGATGGTGGCTGGAGGTTCAACGCCTCTGCTGCCGAAATAACCAATGCCTGGTTTGGTCGATTTGACGCCATGTGCCAAAATATGGGTCACGTCAGATACAATTTTTTTTTAGACGAAATGATCCGGCTCCACAATGACCGCTTGTTGGTAAAGTTAGAGGGTCGACCAAATGTTACATTTATTGGCAACTTTGACATGTCGCCATAGTTGTTGTAATTTACCCTGGTATTTCCCTCTCAGTCTTCCGCGCGGTGTCTACGTCTACGTTTCCTTTCTACCTTTGCTTTAATCACACATCTTGTTCCAATTGATTTTATCTCATATATTTTAATGAATCATGTCCATATTGAGACTGCCACGTACAGACATGGATGGATCAACATAAATATATACACATACACAAACTTATTATGAAATGAACAACAAAGGTCTCTTCTCTTATACTCTTACATTTCAGCCATTGCTGTTTCATGACTACATAAGTTTCAAGAATATATAAGCCAGTACTGATGTGGTTCAATCTGAGCTCCGATCAACAGTCACATCTTGAAATAATTCTGGAAATCATTAAAATGTATCCTGCTTGACACACATAACCACCAGTGAGAAGCTACAAAATTTTTGTTGCTTAGGGTTTCATCTACTTCACGTAATAAACAGGAATTTTGTAGTTTGTAGATTGTTTGTGATCGACCATTATTTTAACTTTAAGTAAAAACAATATGTGATCGAGATAGAAATCAAAAGCGGTCTAACAACAATGGAACAATTAAGAATGTGAATGATTTCATAAGCGGTCTGAAGTAATAAAAAAAAGAGTGAAAACAAAAAAACAAATAAAAATATGTAGTATGTTGTTATTTATTATACCTATGGACTATTCAGATACAATATTTCCAACCAATCCCCAGCGCCTCTCCCTTGAAAAGTTTTTAACTTTCTTAGTCCTAGATGTTCACAAATTTTATTGCACACATGTTGTTCGCGAAAGTGTAAAAAGGCCCGATCAATTCTGGCTTTCATCCCCGCGCTCTCGTCGTAGTGTGGGGGTTTCCTAAACAATAAGAGCGAGTCTTGCGTGAGACGTGTTACGTTTATGGACTGAGGATTTTGAACCGCTCACCCTTTGGTAAACAAAACTAAATTGCTTAATTGGCCATGCTCGTCACAATCAAGGCCAGCAAACAATGTTTGACCTCCAGTAACCTCATACGTATAATGAAACCAAGCGTATAAGTGATCAGTCCATGTTTGCTTCTCAGTGGGAAGGGCATGGAAGTCATACTCCCAGATGTAACGGTGAGTAGATTTTGGGTCTGTTTTGCCCTCACATATGAACCATCGGGCTTGATCAAACAGACTCCTTGCAGTCTGCATAACATACATAGTTGGAATCTATCGAGCAAGGTTATTGTTCACGTGAATAATAGTTATCAAGAGTTGGAACTCATGATAAAGTGAACTCACTTTCAATGATAAAGATTCAGAATACATCTGACGGTGCATATCGTTTGCACATCCTTGGTTGCGCTCCTTCCTGCGTTTGTGAATCAGGATTGATTGCTGAAACGCGCCCAACATCATCAATGCAAACCTGTTGCTCTGAGCACGCTCAAAACAATGGGCCCTGCTATCTCGATCATCCCACAATAGACTATGTTTTATTATATACTTGCCATGTAGCTCTTCGTGTTCGTCTATGCAAATGCTTCTAGCCGCCCAAAACGCGGTGTCTCTAGCAGGCAACTGAAAATTGTGCTTGACTTGGAATAACACGGTATCTTTCAAGAAATTCACCCACTCGTAAGGATTGTAAGGTGGATAACGTTGATCAAATACCTTGGGGAACAAGCAGTATACACAACCTTGAAGCCTATCGCTGATATCTTCGATAGTATAGTAGTATAGAACTCTTTCATTTCTTGATGAGGCTGTGTCTATAATTAATAGATCAGGACGTATTGAATTAAATATAGCCGGGCAGGTATTCAGTCTAACTTATCAGCTTTTTTATGAGTATAGGACCCTACTAACCTAATGAACTATCTGGATCCACCTGATTATCTGATTAACCAGCGTGCGTCAATCGGCTGGTCAGTTAATTTTGAACTCGTAGCTCGTAGCATTGAAAAAATCCTCTATTACCTGATTCGTCATCTTCCACAGTTCTCGACGTGGCTGTTGTATCAATTAATAATTGTTCATCAAATCATGAACAAAAGGAAAATGCATTAGGTTTAGTAGTCATTATAACCTAAGATGTTAGGCGAATAGGAAACCATTTACCTTCAGAGTTATCGTGATCACCTTGATTATCTAAAACATTCCCTGGTCAGTTTGAAGTTTATGAAGAATGATACGTAACATTATATGTTGTTGTAAATCCGTACCTGATTCTTCGAGATCCGCTTCATTAACGTGATCATCCGCGGTTTTTGAATAGGCAGTCTCACCGTGATCGATAACATGATCATGAACATTTTCAACTCGATGACGAAGGACGTGATTGCCTACGATGCCTAGATTTTCACCATCACCATCAAATTCAGTTAACTTCACAAGTTCTTATTAAATGCAGCAGGGAGATACCTGAGGCCAATTCGTTTTTGTCCATTTCATTTATGTGATCGGTGTGACCAGGCAAGGACTTGGAGACCTCAACTTCTTTGTTGCTATTGGTTGGGTTTGCCCTGTCATTGGATGGAACACGAGGCAGTTTCGAAGACGGAGGCATTGAATATACCAATGGGAGATAGTTCAAGTAATCAAAGTAGAATTGCGTGAAAATATATCAATGATGAGAGTACTAACAATTAAGATGAAGAAGGAAATAAATACCACTCCAAAAATTGCGACATCTATCTCTTATCATTTATCACAGTTGGAAACCTTTGATCAAATGTGACCCGCTAGCTTATGTCGCTTATATCGCGAGCGTATTTCATCTATGTTGCACATGTGTGTCTACATTTTCAATTCACAAATGGCCAATGAAATATGGAAATAAATACCATTCCAAATGCGATATGTATCACGCACGTTATACGCGATCAGTAATCAAAGGTGGACTCGCTAGCTTGTTTCGCAAGCATATTTGTTGCTGCTAAATTGACAATTATACTCAACCAGTGGAAGAGTATAAATGTAAATTTGTGTAAATGTGTATGACATAATATAAGGAGATGTCATCACCTTTTGCTCGCTACACTATGTGTCGATCATTATTTTTCTCGGTTTTGACAAGGCAAGGGATTTGAAGTTTGGGAGATAGCGAGCAAAGATCCTCGTTCATTGCGTTATATTTATAGTCAACATAAACGCTATGTTAGTGTCCGTGTTGTATTTACAAAATTAATCAAATAGTGAAACTACCAGGTGACCATGAACATCAATGAATAAGAGATAGTGAAATAAGAGAAAGTGACCGACCACATACACTTAATGTAGAGCAATAACAGACACATTGAAGTGGATACATGGAATGGGGTAGAGTATTTAACATCACAAACAAGAACAACATAAACAGATAGAATATAATGACATTAACAAAAAGACTGAAAGCCCTATCATCCTCGTCGCAATCTCGCTTTCTCAGAACAAGGGTCCAGGTTTGACCATTCCGATCGGAAGTGATGTTTACCATCTATGACCGATGGATTCCCTGATCTTACATAGTTAGCCAAGTTCGCTTCACCGATACCCAAAAGCCATCGGCGGTATTTGGACACGGTGGATTGTGCGTACACATGGGTTTGACCATATACCCGATCAAACGCAGATTTGATATTGAGCCTGTGCGGAGGTAGGGTGAGATTGAGAAAATCCTGAAGAGACCGCATAGATACAACAGTTGGAGCGGTAGGCCATCCTGGCTTCAAAGGCAAAGTTGGCGGCATGATGATCACATCATCGGCAGGCGGGTCGCCTCCAGGAGGTGGTGGCGGTGGCGTATCTTCGTCGATAGTAGGAGGACTGGGTTGTCCAAGCAGGTCTTCAGATAGTGGGAGGTCTGGACTAGCTGATCTGCTGTTGCTGTTGGATTGGTCACCTATCTCGTCGTCGTCCGAAGATGTGATATCCACTATGGGTCGCGGAGTTGGTGTGGACATTGGGGTTAAGCGTGAGTATGCTTTAGGACTAATGATTTTTTGCATGTCCATTTTCTGAAGTGTGGTCATTGACTTGACTAAAGACATGTTGAAGTCCATTTCTTTGCATTTGTCAGGGACTACGCCAGGGAAACATATGAGTATTCGTCGATAGTGCGGATTATACTCTTCAACAATTGATGTTTGCATCTTGACCTACGCATAGTTAACTAGTCAGGGCAGGCAACTCGGCAGTGTAACTAGATATGGAAGATATGGGAAAATAAATTGGATTTACCCATTTATTTTCTTCAGGTATCCACACACGTAGGTCACCATCCCAGCCAGCACCAAGTTTACTTCGGACTTGATCCATTAACGTCGCAGACTGATTGAGTTTTAAGTGGGGCCAACGCGGGGCGTAGACTCGCCAGGTCTCACAGGCCAAAGGGTCGTCCTATTCAGATAATGTGAATCAGCTTAACATAATTGATAAGTGGTCGAAAACTTGAAACTCACCTCTAAACCTGCCCATACCACAAAAGTTGCCGTTTTGCTGGCGACCATGGCGTGGTCTTTATCTTCGCGCTCTTCCGCTTGTTGCTGAATAGTAGTCCTGCGAAACTTGGTTACTTGCGCGGCAGATAGGGGGGTGGCAAACGTATGGGATGCTTGCGTGAGAGGTGCTGCAGATGTAGGTGTCGCTCGCGCCATTGACGGCTCGGAATCAGCTTGAGTGTCGTATTCATTGTTGGATAGGAGCATTGGATCGATGCGAGTTTGTGACAAGTTGGCGTTTCCAGCGTCTTTGGAGGCGGGTTGTTTAGATTTTGCAAGGTGCTTGGTACAGCGTGTGTTGTGCGGTTTGAGCTGCTCACAGCACTGTTAGATGCATATATTCAACCGTCAATATTTTCTCAATCAAACTGAGTGGATGTAATAATGATTATACATACATTACGACATGTCTTGATGGTGCATCCCTCGTTTTTCCTTGCCGTGTGTCCAACTCCAAATTTACCGTTGTATCCGTTGCATTGTTGATGCGATGGTAGCGTTTTCTTCTTCTTAGTTTGAGTACTACTGTGAGTTTGACCATGATTGCTTCTTTGACGTTTGTTTGGGTCGGCTTCGGGGTCGCCGTGAATCAGCCGGGCTACTTGCATTGCAAAATCAAGGCCGGCTTGGTGAGGTCGGTTGCTTGATACACGGCGTAGGGCGAGGTTGTGTTGCACGATAGCCTTCGTGGCGTGGGCAAGGCTATACGATCGATAGTATCGGCCTTTGTAGCACTGAGTAAATCGCGTCAGTAACATAAACATATATAGATGAATTATTAATTTACTTTTCAAAGACTGATAAAGATATATTACGTACAGAGACTCCAATGAGTGGCTCGTGAGGTTGACTGGAGGGGGCGTAGTAAGTAGTCGAGTGAGGTTTTCGGCAAGACGGACAAAGGAGGCCACTACCCTTCGTGGGGACCGGTAAATCTAATGGCAGGGAGGGCTTAACGGGATTTATAGGAAATTCGGCGTATAGTCTTTCTGGGGCCATTTTACAAGTGTGACTACTGATTTAATAATGCAGGTGCGCTTGAGCTTTATATATACACAAAAAATTTTATCTGTAGAAGTCGAGACGTCTCATCTCGTTTGTGGAAGTAATTTTGTTTAGTTTAACGTTCTTGGCGATGTTCATCCTACGTTAATCCTTGTCGTTTCCTTCTTTTGGTTGATATGAGGCTGCTGTTCTTTGCAAAGCCTGTGAACAACTTCCAACTTGGTGTGTGCTAAATAAATCATGATCGATTTATCGGGGTTACGAGATATAAAACCGGTGCTTGGTGAGTGAGTCCTCGGCCGCGGTTCCTTTAAGGTGAGGAATGGTTCCGTGCTTGGTTCAATGCCTCGCAATGTGAACGTCGTTATGGTATATGCCGATTTGCTTTTTGGACTGCTTCGGCGATGTGAGATAGGTGTGGATATTGTTGGATGGAAGGGGCTGTCCGAATACGGTCAGATTTTACGAATCGGGGTATTTGTAAAATCAGGACAGGCTGCGTTGCAGCTTGCTAATTGGTAGCCGGCTCTCATGCGAGCCGGCTCGCAACTTCCGCAACCCTTTGAATGCTCTCGATTTGTTAAGAGCACCAGTACTGGGTCCTTGAAAATGAGACCCAATGGGGTGTCTGTACAAATCACTTTTGACAAAGAATATGATGTTTGCCAAATTTGCCAGAAAATTCAAATACTAAAAAAGTGGACCACCTGCATGAGTCCCAGCCCCTTCTCTCCTATGTTGGTAAGGTCCGCCTTTGGATACAAGGTTCTATGGCTGTTATGATTCACATAGCCATTGGTTAGCTTTTGCAATTGTCTTTTTGTTATTTCCTGATTTTGTCATGCGTTGGTTTTTAGATCTTATGCAGTTTACCATCAAGACCTTTTTTGCTTGCCTCATCTTTTGCTCTGTGGTTACCACAAGTCTTTAAAATGAGATTTTACAGTGAAGCCTTTGTTAACTTGACCTTTATGCAACATTGTTTTATCTTATGTAGAAGCTCAGTGTGATAACCTGTTTCTCCCCATCTCTTTTGTTATCTTATATCATTTGTAACATGATTTTCAGTGTACTTTTTATCTACATTTGGGTGCTTTCAAATATACCAATTCTTTTCTCCTTTTGACAAATCCTTACTGGATTTGTCCTTTTATTGTTGTAGACCAGATCCTACCTTATTGGATCTGGTCATAGATGGATCCACTTGGACCATCTTGTTGTATCATCTCTCACATTTCCTTATTTGTACTTTGTAGAGATGGACACCCATATAAGGTGACCTCTCCTTGCTTCAGGAATCATACCTCAAGAAGCTTCTCAATAGATTCACCAAACATAATCCCTGTTGACAATAATATCATCAAGAGGTTTTTACTATGACTTTTCCAAATTGATACAGTATTGTTTTGCCTTCTGATGTGTGCTATTGATTGTTTTCTGTGATTTTCTACACAATACATGTACTTTTAATTTGTTTTCTGTTTTTCCTGCAATCTGATACCAATGTTGCTCACTGAAACTTTTCCCTTTATTACATGCTAATTAGATTTGGACCTTTCTTGAATTTGGTCCTCATTTCAGTCTATAAAACAGACAATTCTGAGGCCTTTCCATAAGTAAATTCACATCCCACCCCACATAACTTGTCATTCAAAAATTCATAGTTCAGCCAATTTCATCCAGCTTTTTATGGGCTGAAGAAACAACCCTTCCTTTCATTGATCACATCATGCCATGCAACCCTTCAAAGCCATCATGAGAAGACTCATGAGAACCACAGCCATTTTTCATTGCAGCTTATCATCAAGAGTTTCTTATGGATCCTGCAATGGTTGACTATGAGAAGCTTTCAAATATTTTGGCTGGAATACAGAAGTCTTCTACTTGATGATGAAACCTTTGATGGTTTCAAAAGTACAGGAGAAGTTTCTTGGTAGAAAGCTACTTCAACACCCATTGTCACATGCATTGCTTTCACTTCATGACCCATTGTATTTTGCTTACACATTTATCCTGTCAAATTGCAAAAATTGTGCACACCTCACTAAACACCTCCTCTTGGTCTGGAAGCAAGAAATAGATATATTATACTTGTGGCTAAGTTGTAGTTGAAGCGTATAACTGTGATGCAGCACCTGATGTAAATGTTCATTGGCTAGAAGTCTAAACCCAGGTATATTGGGAATTGTTATTGTTTGAATATGTCTTAAAACCACAATGAGGCCATGCTCAGACTATTACACAGGGAGATCACTTGTTCCACTTCTTGTAAGAATCAAAAGATGAATTTACCATGATGTTGAAAATGTAATACTTGTTCAAATTTTTAGTGGCAGTTGAAAATATCTAAGGCTGAGACTTGGCTAATTATGGGTGTGTTGGTTAAAGGTGATAAATGCAACATTTTTGTGGGTGTTAGGTCACTTGTTTTAACCACCAAAAGGAGAAATCCAAGTGATTACATGCCCACATACTCTAGTTGTAAAAAATTGAGAAAACTAAGAGTTTGTATATACTGCAAAGTTGAATTGAATAATGGCCCAGCTCTGGTCTGAAAAGACAGATAATGTGAAATACCAATGTTGGATTGGTTAGAGCACCATCACCAGACCAACCAAATACCGAAATAAAGCTATGTTACAAACTGTGGAAAAAGTGTGAGGCACCAGACCTAGTAAACTGTTTGTATGGTTTGCTCATCCAGTAAAAATCAGACATGACCTACTAGAAATGGTTGATTGACTATAATCAAAATAGCCCCCAAACAGGAAGACCAGCCAACCTCTCACCTCTGGATTCAAATCTATCAAACCATTTTCACTGTCTCTCTGGACCAAATTGGGTGTTGGTGATTCAACTTCCATTGTTTTGCAAAGCCTCAATTTTCTTGTTTTTTTACAACTTTCTGGGAGAGTGGGCATACACCCTATTTCCTGTCAACTTTCCTGTGTACAGGCTTCCGTTTGAGTCATACTTCCTGGGATTTGATCCTGGTGCTCTTAGATTTAAATTGATAGCAATCAAGAGAAGAGTTTGGATGCTTCACCCTATTGGGTAGATACAGAAGGCCTATGTGTTTGTCCATATCTGAAGGGTCAAGGATGGACTTTACACAATGTGGAAACCATACAGGTTGTTCACAAGGCCCAATGCATTGGGTTGTTTCCCATGTGATTCTAAAACAACCTGTCTTGTGCTTTTCACAAGGCCTGGTGCTGGCACTTTCAATACAAGACTCTTCTGGTGACTGTTTCTCAATTTCAGCTGTTGCAGTATCTTTTTCAAGTGAAACCATCCGACTCGAAATCTATCATCCCTGATCGGTGGGGTTTTTCGGCAACAACAGGTACAGATCCCGACAGTCCAACATACGCTCAGGCAATGGCTGGTCCTGACAAACAAGCTTGGCTACATGCGATGGAGGAGGAGTTCAAATCACTAATGGAACATTCTGTAGGCAAATTAGTTGATCCTCCTCCAGATGCTAACATCCTTGGGGGGATGTGGATCTTCAACAAGAAGAGGGACGAACACAACCGAGTTATACGTTTCAAAGCTCGATGGGTTGTCTTAGGCAATCACCAAATCAAAGGACTCGATTACAACGATACTTACGCTTCAGTCGGCAAGATCGACTCTCTCCGCATTCTATTAGCCTTATCCATCTCTAGAGTCAAAGGTAATAGACGAACAAGACGCATGAAAGTTCGCCAATTCGATGTTGTTACTGCATTTCTCAACAGTGGTATGAAAGATTTGGTGTATGCTCGTCAGGTCTTAGGTTTTGAACATCCAACCTTACGACATCGGGTGTGGTTATTGATCAAATCTTTATATGGCACAAAACAAGCGGCTCGTCGTTGGCAACAACACTTCGGCGCAACAACTGCCGGTTTTGAGATCTATCCTGTTTCATCTGATACAGCTGTCTATGTTCTGAAATGTACACTCGGTCTACTCATATTACATCTCCATGTGGACGACTCTCTGGTATTTTGTGATAACGATGAATTGTTTCTCAAATTTCAAATCTTTATCGATTCCAAATACAAATTAAAATGGACTGAACGACCTACACTATACCTTGGTATCAAGCTGGACATAGCCGAAGACGGATCTTACATCAAAATAAGCCAATCTCATTATATTGAATCATGCCTTGAGCGTTTTGCGATGGTAAACTGCAAGCCTGCTAAGACTCCTCTACCACAAAAGACCACCTTAATCCCAGGATCGAATGAAGAGATCGAGGAAGCCAAGGACATACCATATCAAGAACTTGTCGGATGTCTTCAATGGATCTCTGCTTGTACTCGCCCGGATATCGCCTATGCTGTATCACAACTCTCAAAATACAACTCGGCCTGGACTGTATCACATTGGACGGCAGCGAAACATGTTTTGAGATACTTGCGGGGTACACAAGACTTATCAATCACCTATTCTGGGGGGACAGATAAACCTCAAGCTTACTCTGATTCGGATTTTTCTCAATGCTCTTTAACACGCAAGTCTGTAACCGGGTATGTAATCACCGTATCGAATGGAGCCGTCTGTTGGAAATCTCAACGGCAATCGGTTGTTGCTTTATCAACGTCTGAGGCAGAATATATTGCCGCCACAGAATGTTCCAAACATATGGCTTGGGTTAGATCTTTCTATTTCGATATTATGCATCAACTGGAAGAACCTTCACCTTTCTACATAGACAATACATCAGCTATTTTTACTGCCACTGGTGACGGTTTAAAATCAAGATCCAAACACATTGATCGTAGATTTCACTATATTCGGGAACTTATTCAGTCAAATCAACTCAAAATCTATCATATTCCAAGTGAGGAAATGCTGGCAGATCATTTAACAAAACCATTGGGTCCTCAAGCAATTAGTCACGCCCTTGAATTGAATCATATGACTTAGAAATGATCTTGAAATAGGGGGGATGTTGAAGTTTACGTTTTATTTTGATACATTAGTGGCTCTCAAACCTGACCCAGTTTCAAAAAACCCGGTTGCCCCAGTTGAATTTTTGGCTGGGAGTTGTCAACAAATGTCAACTTGATACACAAAGTTACTGCCAAAAAACAACTGGGTCAACTGGGTTTTTTGAAAACCGGGGCAGGTTTGAGAGCCACTATTACATGTTACATTTCATAAGTTAGAAACTTAATGTTGTTTATTTCATATCTCATTATCTAAATTCATATGTAGCTTTTACTGTTTGTTACTGATATCATCAATATTAACCTAACTTTGTTTTACTCGTTATTATTAATATCACCTCGAAGAGCAACGAAGAAAGCCTCCCTCTTCATCCAAGATTTTCTATTACATTCTTGGGTGATAGGTGAGTAGCTTATTCGTGGGATTTGATGGTAGTTCATTAGATTTGTTCTGAACTCAAATCATCCCTGCTCTGACAGGTATGTTTCTCATTCTATATTTCATTTCATATCTTGATTTCCTTTTTATTCATTGTGATGGAATTAAAAATTGATCCAAGATTTTCTATTACATTCTTGGGTGATAGGTGAGTAGCTTATTCGTGGGATTTGATGGTAGTTCATTAGATTTGTTCTGAACTCAAATCATCCCTGCTCTGACAGGTGAGTAGCTTATTCGTGGGATTTGATGGTAGTTCATTAGATTTGTTCTGAACTCAAATCATCCCTGCTCTGACAGTTTGTAACAAACATCACAAGCTCTTTTAAGCCCTGGTGTCTTTTGCTTGTATTGGAATTTTGTTTGTACATATTGCCCAATTGGAGATTTTGGGTGTGCCCCTGTACCGCCCTTATGGTGGTATGTGCTTTGCACAACACGCACCACTGAAAAGCATTCCATAAGGCCTTAGCACACACTGAAGTCTGACACAACGTCAAGCTCAAGCTTAACACAAGCCCCACCAATCACAGAGATGTTCCCCGCGCAGCCTGCAGAGGGTGAAGCTTGCAACCTGAACATATTCCAAAGTCTGATGGGATTTTTGCTTTGGCAGTGACTATCCCTAGATGTTGAATTCACCACCTCACACAATCCAGAAATTTGAGGTGCTCTTATGAAACATGACCAGCAAACCTTTCTGTTTCTTTCATCCTCTTCAGGCTATTCTGAAATGTTCCAGGGCCCAGAACCCAAGAATCAAGCAGATTTTTGATAAATTAAAATATTTACATCCAATTCTGCTGCAACTAGATCTACATACACGTGTTCATGTGAGTCAAGTCAGTTCATGAAGAGCCAATTGTCACCCCACTTGTGTAATCAAAACATCCAAAAGTTATGTTGATTCAATCTCATTTCATTACTATTTACAACTTCTTATCAATAATGCAGATATGTACAAGATAAAGAAGCCAATTTTAGCTCCCTCATAATTCTCAACTCAGTGGATAGCAGAGTGTTCAAGGCAGATGCAACACCCAAAACAGTCAAAAAGAAACCAATAATTTGCATTCTTAATCACGCGTGAACTTGTATTAAGCTTAGTCTGCGCTTTGAGAAGGAACTTAGTTAAGTTACACATAGCATCAAGCTTTAAAAGGTTAAAATCGGTCAGCTGGTCCGAGTTAACCGGATCGAATTCCAAACCAAACCAAACCAACCAACCCAAATCAAAACCTTCCAAACGTTCAACTCGAAACGAAACCTCAACTTCTTATCAACTCGTTCAACTTTCAAACTTATTGAACACATATCAAAAAATCAAAATCAAAAACAAAATGGCCCCATTTAATTTAGCCAGATGTAAGGTTCAGGTTCGAAATTCAATTAATCAATTCAACAAGAAACAAAAAAAACTCGAACAAATTATTATATATATGATTTTAAAAAGGATTGAAGGACTGATGAACTATGTGATTTGTTGTTTGTTTTGTTTTATAGGTCAAATTATCACTTCAAAGATTAAGAATGGTAGTAGAAAAAATGGAGTAAGTGACAAAAAATACAACCTTATGATCTTTGAATTGATATACATAATGATTTTTGAACTAAATGATAATTTTGGTTTTGTTTTTTTTAAAGAGCAAGTGCCAAAGTTTCTAGAAGAGAAATTGCAACTCTTCTTGAAAAAGGTAAACTTGAAACTGCAAGAATTAGAGTAGAAACGATAATTTCAGATGATGTACATATCGAATTACTTGAAATTATGGGTAGGTTTGATACTTTGAGTTTTTTTTGATTGATTGAATCTCATTGCTAATAATCTTTTTGATGATGATCATGATGATGATGATAGAGTTATATTGTGAGATCTTATCTGCTAGGATCAACTTGATTGAGTTTTCATCGTAAGTTAAACTTCCATAGAGACATTAAACATCTTTTTTGGTTTTGGTTGACTTATTCGTTTGGGTTTTCTTGGGTAGAGCTGTCGATCCAGGGATTTCAGATTCAGTAGCAAGTATCATTCATGCAGCTCCAAGGTAAATAATTGAATCTGATCCATTTGAAGAATTTCATACTGATGATGTGTTCAACTAAATAGGACTGAAGTTAAAGAATTACATCAACTAAGGGAGATTTTAATGTAGTAAGTCAGAATCCCCAACCCCAATCCCATGACCAACAAACTCCAAACATTCAACAAAAAAACCTAATCAAGAATATCTTGCTTAATCATTTCTTTGTGACTTTAGTCGATATGGTCGTGATTATACGATTTCAGTCATGGAAAATCGTGACAACATAATCCCAAGTCGAGTGACCAGTAAAATCAATTTAACCACACCTGATTCTAAATTAGTAGAAATGTATTTAAATGAAATCGCAAGAGCTTATACATTACCCTTACCATTCAAAGAACTTGAACCAAATTCATTATCAAGTTTAAAAGAAGAAGTCAATCAAGAAGAACCGTTATCGATTTTAGAATCTCAACCCAAACCAACCAATCAAAAACAACGAAAACGTACAGTCTCATTTAAAGAATTAACACCAGATTCGTCCACTAAAAACCTTCCGAGTTCATCTTCTATAAATAATCCCTCAGACCCAAACGAAACTAAAATTATCACTCCTCCAAATCAAGAGATTCCTAAACGAGATATGAATTATTCGGGAGGATCAACTGTTAGAAGCTTTAGTACTGCTCATAGTCGTGCTTCTACTTTTGCTGATGTACCTGAAGAAAATGAATCTTCAATTAAAAATCATCGTCATCATGATCAACATCTGAGTGAAGAAAATCATCCAGAAGTCGAAAAGATGATTAAGAATACTCAAAGGTTTGTAAATAGAGAAAGAGAAAGAGATGTGAACTTTGATGTGAGTCTTTGTTTCATTTATGATTCATAGTTTCTTCATAAAATCATCTTGTGTGTTAATCTGTTCCTATATTAATATAACATGGGTTTGTGTTTATTAGGAATTATCTCAAAGACTTGCAGCCTTAAAAGGCTTGAAATGAGTTTATGACTCATGAACTATGTACTTGGTACCTTTTCGATTTTCTTACACGGTTTTAATCTTTTCATTTGATTTATTTGATCAACTTAACAATATGCACGCATGAGTTCAACAAGTTGTTACATCAGAAGGTATTCATTTCCTTCTACATCATATAGTATATTGTATCAGTCCTCATGAATTCACCAATACAATTTGAATCATGAAGAATACATGGGTTCCCAGGAATGTTTGAACCAAAACTTACACATAATGCGTCTTTCATTACCTATGTAGAACCAATTAGCCCTGATATTATAAATTGAATAATGAACTTCATATTCTGACTATATATCGGTGAGGCCAACTTATAAAGTTTGAGCCCTCATAAACAAAAGCACATTTATCTAGAGGATTCAAAACCTTTTTCCCACAAGAATATAGGTTAATCAAGAGTATAAACCAAACTTAACTTTGATGAAAAGGTGAAACCATCTCTTAAAGTTTAAAACTAACACTCAAATCCTATAGAAAAAAGAATCACAACTCCCTTGATTTAAATTTTTCACTACCTCCATATATATGTATATATAAATACAAACAATCTTCAAAAAACTTTTACATATCTTAAACAAAAGATGAGCGAAAAAAACCAAGTGAAATTTGTATGTATCAAACATTGCGCACAAAAAGATTTATACTTAAAACCATATATACCAAACACAAAACAAAGCAAAACTATAAAATCAAAACCGAAAACATAAAAAACAAAACAAAACCAAAATCAAAACATGATCCAATCTCTTCTCTTCTCGCATCATGAATTCATCATCATGATACATATAAGACTACCTTCGTTTTCATTAAAAGCAATCAAGTAACTCAAGATCATTCATCTGTTTTAATCCAACGCCATTTAGTATCTCTTCTAGTACACAACAACAATTCAACTCTTTCCAACCTAGCATCCCATCTAACATTTTTCTGTGGTTGAACATTTTGTACCTATAGAAAAAACCAAAAAAAAATCTCAATTTATTTCATGAAATGGTAGAGGTAGAGGGAAGAGGGAGAGAAGGAAAAAAATCACTTACCCAATACCTTTGTCCTTCTTTTAATAAACCTTCATTAAGTTGACTTACATCTTGAATTAATAATTGAGCAGTTCTTTGATTTGAAGTATACCTAAAACTATGAAAATCTTGAATTCTTAATGTACATACTTTTCTAATCTTTCTTAATGGAACTCTTTCCTAAACCAAAAAAAAAAAAAAAATCAAATCAAATCAAAAAAAATCAAAAAAAAAAACAATCAACAATCAAGATTTTCAACTCAAAAATAAAGACAAATAAACTTAAGATTTACATTTAAAGTTTTTTGTAATTCATCTGGACCTGATCTTTCAAATCGATCTACCATACTTTTAATCCCATCCAAAACTTCACTCAATTCGTCCATCGAATACTTTTTCAAATCTAAATAATTCATCTTCTCATCCAATAAACCTTCTATAACATCATCCACTAAACCCAACCAAAAAAGAATCAGTTCTCTATCAAAACAAAGCAAAAGAAAAAAAGTTTTCAGGATTTAAATCTTTTTTTATTTACCATCAAAGTCTATGCAAGGTAAATTCGAATCGGTTTCATTCTTTTTCGGACTAATGTTGCCTTCTGATCGGTTTAAAAACATATCATTAATTAAATCTCTAGTACTAATCAAGCTTTGATACTCTTCATTTCTTTCTTGTGAGATTCTTTCCATTTCAATTTGTCTTGAACTCTAAAACCAAACCAAAAAAAATCACAAAACCTTAGTACCCAATCAATTTCAATTCCAGATCCAAGAAACATGAAGAAAAACGTCAAGAAAAGAAAAGAAAACAGAAAAAAAGATTTCACCTCCCAAGCCGCTTGATTTTCAATTTCTTCTACTTCTCCCCATCGATTATAAGGATTCTCTTCATCAATAAACAAACAAGGAAACATTCTAAGAATCAAGATATCCATCATAGAGACTCTACCACCATCAAAACTTAAGCTTCGAAGACTCGAGAACCAAGGACGGATTCGAAATCCAAGTGTTTCAAACCAACGAACTCGTGACGTAGAATTTCCTTCTAAAACCAATTCAGGCTCATCTACACTTAATTCATTAACGACTCTTGATGGATTCGATTGATTTAAAGATGATGATCTAAGTGAAACTGCTCCGATCGCTAACTTGTGTCCTACTTTGATTCTTCCATTTGAGATGGCTCTAAAGAGAGTGGCATCTATTACACAATTGATCTTGTACCATCCATCACTTAATTCAAGTTTACAATCTGTCATCGATTCATTCGCTTTCCATGTCGCTTTACCTTCTAAAAAGTTTCGAGAGGATTTGATCGATGAAACAAATAAACAGACAGGTGCTCCAAGTGGAGCTTCATTATCAAGCATTAACCTCACAGCCGATCGATGTCCATAGTTAAACTCTCGCTCATACCTAGGCACGAAGATCATGTTATTACTAATGATAAGAAACGAGGTCATATTAGAAGCAGTACTGACCTATATTTCAATTGTTGTACCACTGAGGCAGGATTCCAAAGTCGCGATCGACAAGTCGGTAACCACCTAATCATCCCACTAAATTTCCGTATAATCATTTCCCAATTCAATGCCAACCATTCAGGTGTAGCTTTGGAAGGTAAACATCCTGATTTATAAAGTTCACCAAGTGCTTGGATAGCTCCAAACGGTTCATCAGACAACGAATTGAAGTGCCAAAGTTTAGCTGATTTGGCTGTCATAAAGACAATCGATTCCGGACTATGATTTCAAGATAGGGTCCGATTTCAGGAATAGGTTGGATGCAAGATACAAGTAATAAGATCACTCACACGCCCAAAGTGAAAAGTTGTCGGGGTGTATATGACTTTGGGGGACCTAGCCAATGTGCAATTGATTGTCTTGCGGGTGCAAAGAACGGTGCAAGATCCATCACACTTTTCCGACTAGATATCGATCGCCTACTCATATTAGTAGTGCGCAAATTAAGGCCTGGTGAGTCGTGATTGGTTGAGACAGTCTCAGGATTGATTTTCCCATTTACCGGTCCTAGCCTTGGAGCACTAGCTGCATTCAAACCTGGACGTAAATTCACTTTGAAAGGTGTTACAAAGGTTTTAAGTCCAGTGTTTTTCACAGTCTTTGAAAGTTGTACAGATTGAGGTGTAAGTCCCACACATCGAGAAGCAACCCTTTGGGGATTCACAGTGGTCGGATCAGGCCGATAAGGTTGAATAGTGGATAAGGCAGCCGGCATTGCAAACTTTGACATGTTGGCCATAGGTGTCCTGGGTGTCACGGGCGATGTGGGCCTCGTGTATGGATGATGATTAGACACATTCGCCAATATCCGTCTGGGTGAGCGAATTACTTGAAGTGGAGGCAGGCGAGGATGAGAGATTGAACTCTGATCTATATGTGAATGTGCTGAATCGCACCATTGGAGGGAAACCAGAGCGTTAGCATCAGTGCTCAAATCATGCATTCGTATCTTTCTAGGTGGCTGACCCTCAAGATTTGAATTCTCCTCGTCGACAAAAGAGAGCTTGCTTGGAAGGTTGTAATCCCCATCCTTATTACATTCATGCTGTACAATGTTCTTTGGCCCGAACCTTTTTGGTGAAGTAGAAACTGGGGGGCCGTTCAAGGCTACAGAAGCCCACTAGCGACTGATCAGAAGTTATATGACGAAGGCGGATGAACTGATGATAAAAACACACCTCGTGTATGAGGGGTAGGAGAATCTGGCAAATGTTCCGATCGATCAGGTGAAGACGACATAAAATCCGCCGAGGTGAGACCATCGAGGGCGTTTTGAACGGCATGCTTAGAAGGTGGAGTCACTGTACGACCATGACCTGTCTTGAAACCCAAGAGAGGTACATCTTGAGTTAATCGAGGCTCAGGAGGAGGATGAACAGATGAGATGGTATGTTTTGTGATTTTGGAAGGCGCTCGGAAAGGTAAAACGTTGCCAAAGGATGATGAACCAGCGTTTCTGAAGATAATGGGTTGTTGATGACCGGTTGTGAATAATGATGTGGTACGCGTGGGTGGCTCTAATGTGGCCCGTACAGAACGCGTAGGGGAAGAGCCATCACGCGAGGAATGATGTCCAGATGATTGAGGAGGATCTCTTGAGATAGGTATGGGGGCGAGATTGAGTGAGGAGATTTTTGAGTTTGAAGGTGGGTTATAAAATATATCACCTTCATCTGGTTTACCTATGAATGATCGAATCGATCAAGATCAGTGGTGTGGTGAAGTTTCTGGATTTGAAGCAGAGAAGCGAGCAAACCTAACTGTAAATTCTGATTATCAACTTCATCTAGTATTTCGATATCTGTCTGTTCATAATCTTTCCAATCATTCATTTCATCCCACTCTTCATGATCGGCATCGAAATCTTCCATGGGTTCACTGATCAGTCCAGAGACAGAGGCGAGGCCCTGACCCGAAGAAGTCATCTCAACTGGTTCCGAGTGTGGTGGGCGCGGCTGAGATCTACGCGTTTGATCTTCATTGGCTTGAGATGATGACTTGGATGATAAGTTGGGTTCTGTATGTTCCTCGTCGAATGCCTCGGTTGGTCCAGTGGGGCCAGTAAGACAAGGGCATGAGGTGATACGCAACTGTGAAGCTATGAAAAAAATGGTAAGCGCTCAATCTAAAGATTTGAGATAATTTGATTTGAGAAAGTTACGTGGTATCATCGGATGAGAAGCACCATTCCTTCTGACTGGGATTGATAAGCCAGGACTAGAAGAAGAGGGAAGATTCGATTGGATTGGTTGATGTTCTGATGGTGATAAGTTTAGGTTTGGATCGATTGGACTTGAAAGACAAATCCGTTTGAGTGGTCGAGGATCATGAACCATGAGATCTTCAGACATGATTTGTTTTCTTTAAAAATTAATTGACGATGAGAGTGGTGGAAGAAGGGTTTCAACTTTCTGCTGTAAGGTCATGAAGGTGGTAAACAAAATCGGGCTGAGAATGTTCAATGGATGGTACCGACTCGGAGTGAAAGTGGATCATCGGGCTTCTTCCGATCATCCAAAATCTTTTCGGACTTCACTGCTTGCGACTCTTCACTGGCGCCGAGGCGTGATGAAATTGAAATTGGAAATTGATACAGTCAATACAGTTTCATACAGTTCATCATCAATTCACTAAAAACGGAAAATCAAAAACACACTCAGTCTTCACTTCATCAGCTTCATCACACTCATCAAACACGTCACACACACTCACTCACTCACTAACAATCAACTATCAATCAAACCAACAAAAAAAATGAAGTTTTGGAACTCTAATCAAACTCCTATTCCAATCTTAATAGTTTCATTTCAATTCACAGTTCATAAGCTTATGGGTCATGGATCACATGAATCTAATCCAAATCAAGACTTCTTATCGGCTCATATGGATAGCGAACATCATATTCAAGTAAATCAATCATCCTTCAATCTTTTTTTTACTGATCCTTTTTGACTAACACCAGTCTGGGTTTTTGCTTTTGAGAAAACTTAGGGATTCGATATGGCATCTGCATTTCATTTACACGATTTAAATCGAGATAACATTTTAGAAGCCGAAGAAATTTTAAAATTATATGGAGTTGATCATGAAACGGCCCTAGATCAATCTACTTCTGTTAAACATCATGATTCGAAAGCCGAAAGAATCTTATCAGAAGTCATGGAGAAATTAGATATAAATAAAGATGGGATTATAACTAAATCGGAGTTTGTGGCAATTACTTCTAAAGATGGCTTGCCTTCTTTTAGTGATATTCCTGGTCTTGGTCATCATTATGATGAAGAAGGAGAATATTTCTTACAGTTTAGTTTTTGGTTCTTTTTTTTTTCTCAGATCATCTTGATTGATTCTAATTAGGCGGTTTCTTTTGATTGATTTAGTCATGAAGAATCACATCATGGAACACCTGAAACTCAAACAGAAGAATCATATGCTCATCCAGAAGACATTAAACATTTTTCACATCATCAAGAGATCGAAGCTAAAGAAGAAGAATTAGATCGAATCGCTCAAGGTTTACCGGAGAGTGAACAAACGATCTTTTTTAAAAAACAACAAGCCAAACATGCCCAAGAAGAAGAAGAACGTGCTAAACGGGTTGAAGCGGCTCGTCAACAAGCCCTAAAGTATGGTGATTTAAGAGGTGAGGCTGAAAGGAGAGGTGATTGGGGTAAAGATGGATTAGGACTTAGGAGACCTAAAGATAAGGCTGATCGATTAAGGAAAAACGTTCCTTATAAGGTTTGTGGGGTCTTTTTATTCTTTATGACGATTGATTTTATAACTCACTCATTGATTATCTCTTGATTTTAGTACAAAATTCGAAAATCGTTTTGGGGTGAATTCTAAATCAACTCAATTAGACTCAAACTAAGTCCAAACAAACAAGACGAAACTTGAAAACCCAATCGCAAGTTTCTCAAACAAATCACACACGCGCGTATCTTAACTTTTGGCAATCTCTCCTCACAAAGGAGAATTTCTTCTTTGGTTCCTTTTGCACTTTAGTTGTTCTTTTCTTTTCCTTCATTTTTTTCATTTAGTTTGCTTTTTTATGATCGTCTTCTAGTCACTCCTGAAAAAAAATCTTTTTTCTTCTATTTTTTTTTCTCTCTCTCTTTTTCTTTTTCTCTGGTTGTTACTATTTGTTATAAATTGTAAGGTGAATTGAAGGTATCAAAACAAGAAGCAAAAAGCAAAAAGCAAAAAAAACATAGGGAAAGGTGAAAGTTTGTTAAACAGTTTGGTAGTTGTTGTTTTTTTTTCAAAAAAATTATGGTACTTTGAGAAAATCTACTTTTTCTTTTCTTTGTTTTTGTAAATGACATTTTCCTTTTCGTTTTGTTTGGTTTTTGTTTATTTGGTTTTTGTTTGTTTGGGTTTTTGTTGTGAAGGAAGTTTTTAAATTGCAATGCTTTTTTTCTTTTTCTTTATACTTTGGTACAATTGCATTTTATTTCCGATTTGGGTAGTCAAAGGTATAAAATGAAGATTTTTGAAGAACCTTTAAAAGATGTGTTCTTTGTCTATGAATATGATGCTTCAAGGGCTCGTTCACATGGTTCATGTTTGCCTTACAAACTCTGAACTCGTGTTCCTGAAGGGATTTTCTCATGTACTTGAGTCCATTGCACAAAAATATGACCTGACACTGGAATGTTTTTGACCATGGAGACAAATGACACTGAATAACTAAATTGATTGCACTTCTGTTGCCTCATCTCACTTTCAAAACAAGAAAAAACAGCATACCCAAATGCTCTTTTCTTTGACATTCACAGAGGCACTGGCAGCTTCAGAAAATCTATTCCACTTTTGACTTCAATGACAAAGCTGGTATGTTATATAGAAACCTGAGGAAAGCTTTACTAGATATTTTCTCAAGTCTTGTTTGGAATGATCAAGTATAAAATCTGTTTGAACCGATTCTCCAATGTGTGAGAACTGCAGCAGGTATCTATATAGAACTGCTGTAGCTTTATCAATTGTCACCCATTTTCTCATCAAGAGATTTCAAAGGCTTGGAATGTTTCACCTGCAACTCCATAGAATGGTAGTAATGGTACACTTGAGCATATCTTTCATATGGACCGTCTGTATCTTGAATCACATGACTATAATGACATCTATGGATAGAAATCCTGGAAATGTCATTGAAGCAAATATTCAAAAATACCAGAGCTTCAGTTGCCCAGACAGCTTTTCATGGAATATGAGAATATCAACAGGTTCAGGACAAGTACATCAAAAAATCTAGAGTGAAATGCTCATCCAACTTTCAAGAATCAAGGGAGACAAATTGAATGATTGAGATGAAGAACTTCTGAATCATAACCAACAGTGAGGTTATCAATCCTTGGAAGCTCTTGCGTAAGAATCCTTCAAAATCTTAAAAAAGACTACATGATGGAATGAAGATGAATGTAGTATAATTATAATCTCTTGGCTCTTGCATGGAGATAAGATCAACCTTGAGATCAATGGAGGATCTTCAAGAAGTTCAAGAGGCAAATCAAGAATGATAAGGGCACGTTCACTTAAGGAATTTCTGACCAGAAATCACATTTTGCAATGCTTTTAATAATGGTATTCAAGATTCGAGAAGTGGCGTCCAGAAGTGTCACAAAGTGACATCCAGAAGTTTCTTGAACATGCTCAAGAAACTTCTGGAACTTCTGGAACTTCTGGAACTCTTCTGAAATCTATGTGCGCGTTTACGCGGTGACCACGCGGCAGCTCGGGAGCAGTTTTTTTTTTGAACACTTTACATATTTATATTAAACCTTCTTTACCTGTTACAAATTTATGTAGGTCTTATAAAGCGTGAAGTCTCATGATCAAATGGCCAATCTACCACCCTCCAACCATAACACAAGCGAAGCCCCGATCACCACATCCCAATCACCTTCGATTTTTACTCAAACGTTCCCTTTCGCTGTAGTTTCGCCATCTTTAAATCACCTTTGGAACCCTATGCCTTCTTACCATCCACCTAGTTCTCAAGTTCCGAGTCCAGCAAACCCTCCTCCTCAACGAGAAAGTACTCCCAGCCCTTTGAAGAAGGCTCCACGCCAACGCAAGAAGAAAAACGGCGACATCAAAACTTCTCCCGTCCGTCCTCGAACTTTGTGGCGCACAGCTCGAAACAAGGATGGCCAGAACGCTCTTGGTGTCTTAGCTGATTGGTTGTCTACCCCCGATGGCGATGGTTTCCAGCTTGATAGGTGGCGGGGTGATGGTGGAACCATCACAAAGACAAGTGTTGGCGAGGAAATTGCTCAGTACCTGGCCGAGAGAGGCTTTCCAAACATTCCTGGTACATCTGTAGAGGCGCAGGTATGTTTTCATAAACAGTCCTGGTTATCAATAATTCATGTTAATCATTGCTATCTTTATCTGTTTAGATACGAGAAATCGAAAAGGCCTTTCGAAAAGCAAGAGACATGCAAACCGGGACGGGTCAAGGTTCAAGAGAGAGAGATATGAATGATGCTTTGGCCGAGAAGGAACAAAATGGCTATGCTACTGATAGCGAAGTATGGCGAGAACTATTATCAAGTGTAGAGGAAAGATTCGAAAGTAAGTCCTTATATGACTGTAAGTATCAAGTTATGTAGGTAACTGACCTGTGGTGATCAGCACGACTTGAAAAGACCTGTCCCAATTATTACCAGCTGTTCCCAGCATTTCAGAGACGCCCAGCAACATCACCCGGAGCTGTTCAAGAGTCTGCCGACATCTTTGATGAAGAATTGATCTTACCAAACACGAATCCTAGCCTTCGATTATCGGATTTGGCTGAAGATGCTTCTGAAAACTCGGCGGGGCCAGTGCTTGAGGGGAGTGTATTCAATCTCGAACAGGTACTTAGTACTGTCGAGTACGGTGTACGTATAGACTCATACTGACATATAAACATGACATGGATAAAACATGTAATTTTTCCATGTCATGTTTGGTCGAAATTCACCCCCGAGCCAAATACCGTACGACACGACTCATACTGACACACATCGACATGGATTTTTATTTTCCAAATCCCATGTCGTAACATGAGTCATCTCGTACATCGTACCGTCTGGGAAGTGTCATACCGACACAACATGACACCAAATGTAAACTTCTCCAAAATATTGCATTCGGATCGGACTATCCGATTTTTGATGTATTTTTCTCTGCAAACAAGAGTTTTTAAAAAAATTAAACACTCAATCCTAGCTCTACAGTCAACTATCTTTATTCAATAATCCATCTACATTATTATTACTCTGTCTTGCTCTTCCACAAATAATGCCAAAACAAAACAGCATAGCTATCATCAACACAGTACTGGAAAATGGTTTCAATGACGGACTCACCATACGAGAAATACAAGATAACCTTGTGAAAGAAGGAATCACAATGACTGAGAGAACAATCTATTGACATTGTAAACGTTTGGATCACAACAACACCAAGCCACCTGTTTGCAAGGATCACCTTGAAAGACGTAATGCCATCAGCAAACACTTCCATGATGGCAAATCAATTGAAGAGATGCTCATATGTGTACTCTAACATATGGGTTGCATTTTGTTTTATGTGTAATGCTTTGTTGGATCACAACTGGGATGGCATTCTCTTTGAAGGAACAGATCTCAATGTTTTTGGTACTTTACCATCAATATCTTACACATTTTTATTTGAAAACTCATATTTTGTATGCATCTCAACCACAAGTATACCTTGAAGTATATGAAAAAAACAATACTGATTCATAATTTGAAAAAAGGAGCCAAATTTTCATAAAGCTCAGAAAATACATGAATTAAGTCAAATGACAAAGATTTTAATCTTGCTTTGAATGCTTCCATCCCATCCTTCTGCTTCTTACTTTTTATCATATCACATTTCCTTTTGAACACATTTCTGTGATGGAGATCTATACTTCTTCTTACCACTAATACCAAACCAATTAAAAGAATATCAGTTAAAGATTCCTTTGGTCAGACAGCAACCCACTTTCAGCGTCCATCCCACACTTGGATAATGATGACCAGGCTTGCATAAGGTCTGCGTCGAACCCTACCCACAAGAATCTGGTGCGTGAAGCCAACCCAGCCTTGGGGAGGACAAGTACAGTTGAACCTCAGCAGTGACCATAGATCATCATGATCCAAAACCAATTTGATAGAGGAATAGCATTGGTGACATCAAGTAGTTCCGCATTCACATAGTGAAGAATGAACATGCAAGATAAAATTCTATCCCCTATCAAATTGGCCTGTGAGACTTCTGTGTAGACTGCTATCTGACCATCATGGAAAAAAAAGTAAGTTTCATCTCACATCATTACCATGTTTTAAATAGACAAATCTAAAAATCAGCAAGTTGAATTACTTTCAAGAAGTTGAAATGGTTTGTTTTGAGTTGACTTAGATGAGATTGCTTGTTTTGATTACAAATGAAAGATTCAATGATGAACTGTTGATATGATTGATTTCAGGTGAATCAGATGAAGAAGATTGATCTTGATTGAATCAGATGGAGATGATCGATCTTGATTGAATCAGATGGAGATGATCGATCTTGATTGAATCAGATGGAGATGATCGATCTTGATGATTGAAACAATCAATTTTGATTGAATTGGAGGGGGAAAATGATTGATTATGATTCAATCAAATGAAAAGGATCAATTGAATATAAGATCAATTTTGTGCCTAATCACTAAAAAACATTAAACCAATGTCAAAGTAATCATTAGTAAAATGTTGAAGACTTGTTTCTTAGGAAATAACAAATGGATTGAAAGGGGGTGGGACTGAGAAGAGGAATGGAATCTAAACCTGAGCAAGAGAACAGTTCATTAATTGAACAGAAAAGAAAGGTACTTTTGATGGCAAATCAATAAGTTCCAAGTTGAATATTGTGAGTACTGCAAAGATAGAAGGAGTTGAAATACTTACCCAAAGAAACAAAAGTGAAAGATGGAATGTTGGAGTTGGTAGGTGGGAAGGGTTGATGATTTAAAAGGTACTTTAGACCAGAGCTCGGTTTAAGAACTTTCTTTTGGATTTCAAATTTCAAATATGAACCACAGTTTGGCTGAATGCTGTTTAGCACAATGTGATTTAACACTCCGGTGGTGAATCGGGCAAAGCTATTAGATGTGATATGGTGTCATGTTGTTTGTCGGTATGACACTTGTCGACCGTCAGACCATCCGCCATGACTCACGTTACGACACGGGATTTGGAAAACAAAAATCCATGTCGATGTGTGTCAGTATGAGTCGTGTCATACGGTATTTGGCTCGGGGATGAATTTTGACCAAACATGACATGGAAAAATTACATGTTTTATCCATGTCATGTTTATATGTCAGTATGAGTCTATACGTACACCGTAGTCAAGAGTCCAATCTTAGATCGATTGGAACCTAGTGAGGCAGATCACGGCCACATCAAGACTAGCGATGATATCTCAGTAACTGCATCAACCAACTCGATCACCAAATCGGCTAAGCCTCGTTTATCTCAACCACGGACCAGCCGTGCTTCAATTGAAGAGGTCAACAAACTATCGGGAAATTCCCCTCTTAAGAACAATGCAAACTCGTCCAATGCAACATCAAATTTATTATCACAACACTTGCCATCACGCGAAGATCGACAAGCCGAATGGGAATTCAAGAAGGAACATATGCTCGCTGAAAGAGAAACGAGGGAGGCTGAATTGAAGGGTAGCTTAGAACTTACTCGGGCAATTACTCAATCTTTGACTCCACAACCGAGTGCCCATACCGAAGCGCTTCAGGGATTACAAATCAGAAGAGAAACATTAGAATTGGATCGAGCTCAGGCTGAATTCAACCAGAAAGTTTTAAGCGAATCCAATGATCTGAAGAGATGCAAAGATCTAATCGAGATAGAAAAAATGGAGAAGGACCTTGAGGGCGAAAAGAAAAGACAGAAGTTTGAAGATATTGCTATGCAAGGAAAGCTGTACAAGGAGTACATGGAGAACTTCAACATCAGTTTGGCCGAAGCCAAACAAACCGTTGATGAGATGCTCAACACTTGATCATCTCACCGTGTAGGTAAGATCGATTTCTTGCTTTAATCCCCGATGATCTTCTTCCAGCACCTGTCTTTCACCAGTGATGCTTACAGGTGTGCTTTCTTTTGGTTCTCAGTTTTCTCAAACCGATATTTCGTGAAAACGGTCATTTACGGTCATTTTAAGGGCTCATAAGCAAAAACGTAATGCTTTAGGAAACTCCAAAAACTCATTTGTATCTATTTAGTGGTACCTGTTCTTGAAATGAAATTTGTTGATATTCATTTCACGTTTGAAATGTAATGAATTTCATTTCCACTTTGATGTATACTTAAGAGACAATTCGGTGAGAGAGAAAGCGAGTCATAACAAAAGTTCATTGCCACTTTGATGTATACTTAAGAGAAAATCTCGTTTTTGATAATCGGTGAGAAAGAAAGCAAGTCATAACAAATCAAGGTACAGATGGTCAGAGATAATTGAGAACATTCTAACTCGACTTTAAATAAATTTCTTATGTAGAATCAAATATCTCCTTCAACCTCACGACAAAAATCATTAAATACATCATTTCTCAACGCATCATTGTTGTCAGCCATCACATCTTCCGCTACTGCTGGGTTATTCTCTACATAATCCTCTTCAGCCTCGCGTTCGAGTACATTAGGTAATTGATATGGGAACCTTGAATCTTCGCCTTCCTTCAGCAAAAAGTTATGTAATATACAGCAAGCCATTAATAGCGCATTTGTTCGTTTCATTGATCTTTCATCTCAAAGAAGAAGCCGACATTCTTTGACCATTTGAAAGCGAGATTTCAACATGCCATTAACGTGTTCGATGATCGTTCTTGCCTCACTGAGCATTTTATTGAAAGCCGCCTTCAATCGAGAGAGGTTGCAACTTGAACCGCGCTTGAAAAGGGGGAGTACACATCTTGTAGCACTATAGCCAGAGTCTGCTACTAAGTACTCCCCTTCGGTAAAGTAACGTTCAGGATGACACCAGAGCTGAAACATGAATCAGCCACAAGTTTGGTCAAGCTTTAATTCAAGATACGTTAGAACTTACAGAAGAAGTTCTAAATACCCTTTGATCGTGCACACTTCCGCACCACCCATGTCGAGCAAAGATTATTCTTTGCTTATTGTCGCAGACAATCATCGAGTTGAGACCATAAAAATACTTACGGGTCCAGTATTCTTCTTTGCATTGGACTGGACCAAATGCTAATGGAACAAGCGTGCCATCAACAAAACCCACACACCCTTTTAAGGCGGGGTAATCTTCAGCAATCTCGGTTCGAATTTTCAGACGTTCGAGTGGGGAAGGCCATCGCAAGTACTCGTCTTTCAGCTGAACAATAGCAGAAACACATCGCCAGGTATAATTCTCCACACTACCTTCTGTTTTTGAAAACCGAGTCAAAAAAAAAACTTGAATATTGAAAGTATGTCTGAAGACTCGCCCGAAACACCTAATAAATGGCCTATGATTGCAACTTGTCCACCATTTCCTGCCAAGCCTAAGTTTGCCAAAGCCACCAACAGTTGAATTTTGACTGGAGCTTGAGGATTGGCGGAATTGTTCTGAAACACTTGATTACCTTCAATCTTATGAAGGAGCCGAAAAAAATTGTCCTTGGTCATCCGTGCCTGGATGAATACAAAAGTGATTAAACAAATCACGGAATTGAAAGTAAGGTAAAGACTTACAACTTTGAGGAAGGTTACCTCTCTCAAATTCATGACTCGATCAAAGAGGAATTGTGTTGTCTCTCGGTCCGGGAGTGATGTCCTGGGAGAGAAGTATCGGTGATTCTCAACCGTTTGGAGGGCTGCCAACCAGACTTCGGCGTTAGATTCGTTCAGAAGGAGGTCTTCAGATCGTGACCTTCTTCGGTTTTTAAGCGCAAGAACCAAAGCAAGTCGAAGTGTTGGTGTAAGAGGAAGATCCCTTGATAGTTCAGGAACAAGAAGAATAGTCGATAGTAATGTTGAGATGGTTGATGGACGAGTTGTCGATGCTTGAAGGAGTGGTTCGGCCGGAGGGTGAGCCATATGATGGCGTGCAACACCTTTGAGTCCTCTTAAGACTTGTCGTCGGACTGAGACCCGCGGCATGATCAGGTGGTAATCGTATTGTAACCAAGAAGTTGATGGAGGTTGATGGGGCTCTCAAAGTTATCCAGAAGTGTCACGAAGTGTCACTCCAGAAGTTTCTTGAGCATGTTCAAGAAACTTCTGGATGTCACTTTGTGACACTTCTGGACGCCACTTCTCGAATCTTGAATACCATTAATGTACCTCCAAAAAGACCACCCAAATTCACATTCTTCAAACTCTCAAAGAGATAACCACAATGAAACTGGTTCATATCTTGTCCCAACTCACAGTGTTTCAGAACCAAAAGAACACAAAGAAAGTCTGGAAATAGGTCTTGAAATAAATCAACCTCATGCACCTTTTCCACTCCAACTTTCTCATGAAAGTGTACCAGGATCTTCTGTTACTGACAACATAGCCCCACAAAGAGATGAAAAACATTTTACGCTTTACAATTCAAGATCTATGTGGAATTCGTAGCTCATATGTGGTTTCATATGATTGTCTGATTCAAAGGACCATATTCATGTCTATGTCCTTGCATCAATTTTGATATACATTGCTTCACTACACCACAGGGCGGCTGGCAGGTGAGCTTCAGGTGAAATCAGCCTCTGCCAAAACATCCCGGGCTCTCCACCTGAGGCCACACTGATTGAGCTACAGGTGAAATTCAGGGTGGCCAACACCTGATGTGATCACCTGTCCACAAGGTGATGGCTCACCTGTCCATTACATGAGTATTTTCACCTGTTGATCAGGTGAAAATCCTCATGTAATGGACAGGTGAGCCATTGGATGAGACTTCTCACCTGATCAACAGGAGTCTCACCCAATGAATAGGTAAGAAGTCTCATCCAAATGGCTCATGGTTGCAGGACATGAGGAGCTTCACATGATCAACAGGTGAAAATCCTTGTATGGTCACGGTATATAACTTCTCTTACCATGTTCATATGAGAAGTCTCACCCAATGAACAGGTGAAAATACTCATACGGTCACGGTAAGAAACTTCTTACCATGAGACCATACAATGATTTTCACCTGTTGATGGTACCAAAAGCCTGGTATTGAGCCACTCATCTTTCAGTAGCTCTAGAAATGGCACTGGTTTTTTATTCTTGTACAAATCAGGTTTGATTTGTATTTTTTTTTGATCCAGCATAAAAATTCTATATATTTGGGTCCGTCCAGTAAAAAAACAATAAAAAGAGAAAAACATAAAAAACAACAAAGAGAGATCATTCTCCTTCTTCTTCTTCTTCTCCTCCTCCTCCTTCTTCTCCTCCTCCTTCTTCTCCTTCTCCTTCTTCTTCTCCTTCTTCTTCTCCTTCTCCTCCTCCTCCTTCTTCTTCTTCTTCTTCTTGGCCTCCTTCTCCTTCTTCTTCTTCTTCTTCTTCTTTTTCTTTTTCTTTTTCTTTTTCTTTTTCTTTTTCTTTTTGTTGGTGTTTCTTCTTTTTGTCATCACGTTTCTTTTTTAAGGAGTCATACTCACCCATTATTTCCGCTGAAGCAGTAATGATTTTTCAAAATAAATGCCATTAAGCTCCATAACTACGTTGTGAAACCTGAAACAAGTACACAACTTAATTAGGATTTTGAACGTTGGAGTTTGAGAGATGGAAAAAACTTACGCTTCCTTGTACAAGCTGCCATACTGGACTTTGTTATCCCTCAACACTTCCAGGGCGTTATCCACACTACTCCAGACAGAATACTTGTGATCCTGGCTTGGCTGTCGAAAGGTGTACACAGCATGTAAGCGCTAGAAAGAACATAATATTAGTGTACAGAATAAACCAAGTCAAGAGATAAGATAAAAAAGCAAAAACGTACCAAAAAGGCAATCCGATGTACAAATTCAATAGGTAGATCGGCAAAAAGTTGGTCATCAGTCCGAGGATCAGTTTTAAGAATCAAGGCATGATGGATCTGCACAATAAAAAAAAACTTAGCATCAAATCCAACAGAGAAAGAGGAAAACAAAAGAGAAAACTTACCAAGCGAACAAGTTGCTTGATAGTGGGCATGGCATGGGTGGGACGATTTGGACCGTCAGGTTTAATGTTGGTGAGCAGCTAGAAAGAAAAAAAGAAAGAAATCTTAGTAGAAAAAGAAATAATGAATGAATGAACAAAAGAAAGAAAGAAACTTACCAAGTTTCGTAAACGGCTTCGAGTATCAGTTGCAAAACGATTAGCCCAGTCGTTAAGGGCCTTGAAGGCTGCAGACCCATCAGGCGTTCCATACCCAGGAGGGTAGTATTCCTCCTTGAATTTTTCATCTTTGGAGTCGATATATTTCTAAAACAAGAATGAACTTGTCATTTGGAGACACACGAGAGAAAAAAAAGAGAAAAAAAAGAAAGGTTACTTACTTTACATAGTGCATCAAAGGTATGTCGAATAGTGGATTTGTTGGAGTCCTGGGTGCTAGAGTAGGCTTGAATCTTGAAGTCCAAGATCATAGCGTTGTAATCCGGTCTAGCAACATCCTGAATCCAAGAAAAAAACATGTCAGTACAGAATAGGGGAAGGAAATAGAAAAAATCACTCACCTTTAGTGTGCTAGAGGCCTTCCAACCGTCCACAGCATGAGATCGAAGAGCGAGTGATCGATTGGGCTCACTCACTTGCTCCTTGAGAGTTTGTTTAATATATGCCAGATAACTGACAGTGCCGATGAACTGGTTTTCCGGCCGAGTGTCCTGAAAGAAAGAAAGAAATCAATCTTTATACAAAGACAAAAAAACAAGAAAAAATGCTTACCTGACATACCTTGAGGACCTCCTCATGAGTATCGCTAGAAAGGTTGAGAGTCTTGGAGATCGACTCCAGATACTCTTTCTGACTGTTAGTCAGAACGTGTGGCTGGAGAAAAGCAACACTGTTGGTTGGCAGTGGCTGCGAAGAGGTAGAACCCAAACCTGAAGATGCCGTGGGATTGAGGCAATGGTTGGCCCGATCTGTGTTTCTCAGAGCTGTAGCAGGTGCATCCTGCTTCCTACGTACTAGATAAAAAAAGCGCACAATCAGTTAATGTACTTGAGATTAGAAAAGAAACTTACCCGTTTTGACGGTCCCCTGGGATTCAAACACAGTTGGGAGGGAAGATGACCTTTCCTGACGTCCGGTGCGCTTTGTTTGCTTTGATTTGGGCATCTTCAAAGAAACACATCATGACAGAAAGGTCAAACAAACGGACTTGGTTTCAGTATAGTGTATAACAGTCTTAAATGAAGACACAGAAGCTTAAAGGCTGAGAGAGAAAAATTGAAATGACAGGCTTACTGATGAACAGTTTGCAATCCAGGTTGGAGATAAATGGTTGATCTGATGACAATCGAAGCAATCCAATCTTGAGATGAGACCAAAGAGAAATCCTAGATCAAAAGAAAAGATAACAAATGATCAAGGATATGAAATGAAATGATATAGAGAAAGAAAACGAGAAAGAAAACTCACCAATAAGCGGTTTGATCAGATGACTTAAAAAATCAACCCAAGTGATGGATTAGACCCAATTAAAAATAAACGATCGAAGCAATCCAATCTTGAGATGAGACCAAAGAGAAATCCTAGATCAAAAGAAAAGATAACAAATGATCAAGGATATGAAATGAAATGATATAGAGAAAGAAAACGAGAAAGAAAACTCACCAATAAGCGGTTTGATCAGATGACTTAAAAAATCAACCCAAGTGATGGATTAGACCCAATTAAAAATAAACAAGTGAAGAGAAAACTTACCAAGTTGATCGAAGTTGATCAACTTAAGACACAATCAAAAGTATTGGTTGGATGGCTTTTGTCTTGAAGTAACAATTAAAAAGACTTACAGATCCACAAAAGATTGATGGAAACGTCTGATTCGAA
This sequence comes from Melampsora larici-populina 98AG31, assembly GCF_000204055.1. Lineage (NCBI taxonomy): Eukaryota > Fungi > Basidiomycota > Pucciniomycetes > Pucciniales > Melampsoraceae > Melampsora > Melampsora laricis-populina. The sequence continues at coordinate 2,469,861 of NW_006768767.1, forward strand.
TCTTTGAAGTGATCAATGAACCAAGTCAATATTGAACCAAAAGATCTGAAGAAATCAAAACAAAAACAAAAATCAAGATCTGAGGTGTTTGTGGTATTCAATGAGAAGACTTACAAATGGATCAATTGATAAATAAATAAATAAATAAACTTTCAAGTCGAATTGAAACAATGGATCCTAAGAGATTGAAAAATAAAGACAATTGAAGTTGAATTGAAAAAAATGAAGATGATTGGAGTTGAATTGAATTACTGGATCCAAAGAGAAGGGAAAGAGTAAAGTGGAAATGAAGGTTGAAGGTTGAAGGAGAAAGGAGATCAGAGATCCTCTCTACGGTAGTGGTGCACTGGAGTCTGGATGAGATGTGGAAAACCGGTGATGCCTGATAGGTGATTGTCACACAGGTGTAACAAAAGGTGTGACAATCACACCTGTAAACAGACAAGCGCACCAATAATACAATGTATATTTCACAGCATGTATTATGTATGTTCTACTTTTTTTGCCTTTTTTAATTTCCTCATCTTGTAGGAAATTCTCCTTCGATTGTTCTTCACTTTAACTTTTTGTTTCAACTCATAATCTGTCATTTGGTCTTAATTGTTACCTCATTGTTAAAAACCTACCCTGTCTGCTTCGGACCCTAGATCATTGCGGCAAAGAACTAAGAAGCTAGAGGGCAGGTTGATAACTTTGATTAAACTTTTTAGGCATATCTGTCGATTGGTGTTTTCTGCTTTTCATCCTCCTCCTTTCTCTAAAAAACTCTTAAACTACTCAGCTTTGATCTCCTTTCAAAACAACTTGAATTTTCATTGTTACCTCATCGTCAAAACCTACCTCGATTGGCTGGACCCTCAGAATATCATCACAA
>NW_006768767.1:2471022-2473772 GCF_000204055.1 Melampsora larici-populina 98AG31
GAACGACCTAATCCTGACTTATCTTCTGATCATTCCTTATCAAATGAGGTGTTACCCAAGCAAAAGTACAAGTCGCCATCCACAATCAGATCGCGCCTTCTCCGGTCAGTCAAGAAGAAACTTGAGCGCAAACCGACTTCCTTGCCAAACTCTCGAGCCGCGAAAAAAGCCAAACTCACTGAGCACTATGGACTTCCGGAAGACTCAAAGTTCCTCTTCTTGAAAAAAGGACGTAAATTTGGTAGGCCTCGTCTGAGTCTTTCTCATGGGACTGTGGTATGTCTCGATGTGGATACCTCGGAGCTATTACTAGTTGTCCGATTTGTCGAGCGTCAGGAAGGAATCAATGATGAATTGTTCAGAAGTTATAATCACTCTATCAGTACCGTTTATCAGCACGCCAAAGCTCGGAATGAAGTTTTAGGGAATTTTGCTACTTATCGAGGAAGGAGACAAGGTAACAAGTTCGGACGAATGTATGCTGCAGGATTCCGTCCTGGGTATGATCACATTGTCAAAGGTGGTCAGTTACTTTTCAAATAGAACTCTTCCTTGATCTCAAAACTTATGATGTGCTTAATTACATAGGTCATTATACCTGGAATGCAGAAGTAGCAAACGACCTTCGCAAGATGGAAGCCGACTTGAAAAGACAAGGAAACCTCCCTGTGATTGAATCCTTCTTTGCCGAACGATTCAGCTCACTCTCCTTATTTGCTTTTGATTCTAATGCCACTCTGGCAGCGCAAACAAACGCACCATCATGGGGGAATCAGTCCTTTTATGTAACTCCCAACTCCAAAGTATTCGGTTCTAGCATTGTGGTCACCTGCGACGAGTTTGTCAACAAAAAGCACAAAGATAGAGATGCGTCAAAATATGCATTTGGTTTATTCTCATTAGTCGATTGAGCAACTGGTGAACTTTACCATCGTGGTGTCAATGCCCCCAGAGGTAATAATCTTGGAGCAAGATTCGTACTCAATGACTACAACGTTGATGTGAATCATGATGCAAGTGATGGAGTTATTGAAATGCTATGGAACTCTCAAATACATCATCATACAATTGCATCCAAGACTTTCAACAAGAACCACAATCAAATTCCTGCTGAATCTGCCGAAATCACTCGTTTCGGATGTTCTTGTCAAATATCGCAGTCCTTAGTTGATCGACTCAATACAGTCAAATCACTGCGATCGACAATGTCTGAAGAAGATTGGCTCTCTTACGAATCTTCTGTCTTTACGGGTTATAAAGAGCAAGCTCACCAAAAAATGAAAGCACTTGCAATCAAGATTGGCTCTCTTACGAATCTTCTGTCTTTACGGGTTATAAAGAGCAAGCTCACCAAAAAATGAAAGCACTTGCAATCAAGTATGGGATCTGGCAAGAAGACTTTTAGTGTTTCAACTAGCTCGATCATTATCCTAGTTTCAGACTATCCTTATTAGTTTTGAACACTTTCAATTTTAAATCTTGAACATGCGATCAAATCGATCGATCTAGACTCATTTCAATAGTTTTCTAAGCTCCTTTTTCTTGACTTTTTGATGGATATTGAAATGATTTCAGAAGGATGGAATGTTGTTTATCTGAGTCTTGTCATCTACAATCCTGAACCTTTCACCATCAGTGAAATCGATCTATTGACTTCCAAGGTTCTTTTGTATTTTTGACAGTTTTCATAATATAGATTGATCGATTTGTGTTCTGAAGTTTGTTGTTGTTGGTCTTGGTTTAAATTACATCAATCTCAGTTTTTGTTTTGATTATTTTACTGTTTCTTCATATTGAGGGATTGATCTCGTTCTCAAGGTTCTTGTTGTGGGTCTTGGTTAAAATGTTCAGAGTATGAACCTTTTCACCTTTCTTTAAATTGATCTATCGATCTAAGTTGTTCTGACGGATCATTATGTTTTTGGTCTGTTTCTCTTCAATTTGGACTCTTGAACGTGTTTTAAATTGGTCTTTCTATATGATTTGTCAAAGGAATGATAAAGGTTTTTGTTTTATCTCTATCAAAATTTACTAGCTCGGGCCCAAGGAAGCATCTGACTAGACATAACTTGAGGCTGAGCCTGACATTTGGATTCTGTTTTGATGATCATGATCAGCTAAGAAATTGATTATACATTTCACACATGACTTGGAAGGAGTATCACTGGTTGAACTCCAAATGACTGTGTATAGATAAGTGTAAATGTTGAGCAACACAAGTTCTGCAATGAGTTTGCAGTCTTGATAATTCAGATACATTTCCAACTATTGATCAGCTCAGTTTTTGGGCTCTCTCATTCAAGAGCCCAAAAGAAATCAAAAGATAGTTACCTGATCAACTAGCTTTTAAATTAGAACTATTTTATGGGGAAAATCTTGAGCTGCCTGTTAGGTCAAGCTTTAGAATGTCATTGTGCAAAATGGGGGTCTCAAGGGGTTGAAATTTGCAGATTGGCAAGGACAGTCAGTAGATCTGACCAGGAACAAGGAGGTCAATTGGGCAGATGGGAAGGTGCACGGCAGAGAATCAACAGCATAGTATCAAGAATGCACTTAAAAATTTTTAGAAGATCTTCTGAAGGATCAAGCAGAACTCAAAGTTCTGAGAAACATCATTATTTCCACACATCAATGGTCAATCAAACTGATGGTTGACTATTTCATGGATAAAGAAGCTACAAAGGCAAAGGAATTAGATTTGAAAAATATCAAACAGGTGGCTTTATCTCGGAAATTCAAGTTTGGTTAAA
>NW_006768767.1:2473872-2482298 GCF_000204055.1 Melampsora larici-populina 98AG31
CAGCATAGTATCAAGAATGCACTTAAAATTTTTAGAAGATTTTCTGAAGGATCAAGCAGAACTCAAAGTTCTGAGAAACATCATTATTTCCACACATCAATGGTCAATCAAACTGATGGTTGAATATTTCATGGATAAAGAAGCTACAAAGGCAAAGGAATTAGATTTGAAAAATATCAAACAGGTGGCTTTATCTCGGAAATTCAAGTTTGGTTAAACTTAAAGGGAAAGGAAACAATCCACAATATTGTGTCCAAAGATTTGGTGGAAAGGCTGATAACAATCCATTAGCCTGATAACATACTTCAAGTTAATTATTGTACAGAACAGATTCTTCAAGGTAAATAGTTGTTTTCACTGTGGACAAACATATTCTGCATTTATTTGAAATCCATGTTCAAAATTAAATACACCAAACCAAGCTAATCTTGTGGTTGATTAATTTCCACATATACCAATAGAACAGAGATGTATCCACAGGTTTAGCATGAATTAGATATTGAATTAGAAAAAAATTGGTGTCGTTGGAGCTTCCTTGCACAGTTTTCTTCCCAGTTAAGGTTGCAACAAACTGACTTGAGGACAATACTACAGAAAGAATGTCCTCACCCAAAAGCCAAGTACGTTGAACATTGTACATTGCTTCCCAAAAATTGTAGACCTGATCTGTAAGTTTATAAAATCTCTCTCATCTGTGGTTCAACAGGATTTCACCTTACCACATCAAATTTAGCAAGCTAATGAGTTATTATTAGTCCGTTTTGTAAAATGATGCCTTTTAAGAGTTTGCCTGTTCTCAGGAGTTTCAGTATCATCTTTGCTCTTGCAACTTTGGCATTTGCAGACTTTTCATGGGTAACAGATCATTTATTCACATCTCTTGCACCCCACATATTACTTCTTTTGTGCTCATAAAATGCACATGTCTCTAGGAAGCCAATCACTTTGGATTGACCAACTTCAACATTGATTACTAAAACAAGAACAAAACAATATAATCTCTATTCTGATGGAATACCTCCAATGAGTTGAGTTTTGATCTTCTCTTCTTTGATCAACAAACAAAATAACAATTATTATCATTCTGAACATTTGGCTCATCTCATCATGCTACTCTCAACTGAAGTGCAGAGACTACGAACAACACCTATTGATTTAGACTGGATGATTGGTTCTACTTAATACTTACACAGGATTTGGATAGTAATATAAATCTAAGAGAGAGGCTTAGTTTGAAAAGCCTACGTGAAGACTATTTAGGGCTATCTGATCACCTCCAGTAGGGTTTCTGGCTATATTTCCTTCTTCAAAGTCTCTGCCAGGAGGAATTCAGAAGTGGATAGTGAGGTTGATACTGTTTGTACATGAGAGTTTCATTGCCTCTCTGGTCCTGAGCTTGGGCTGTGGACGTCACCATCCCATGGTTGGTACATACTTTGAATGGTGGTAGTGAAGACCTACAAAAGAGTATGACCCAAGCCCAAGCAGGTCCAGGTTGAAGAACCAGGGTCCCAGCAAACTGCCAACCAAGTACCGTCCCAGTCCAGTGCCAGAGGGTGGCGGGCCACCCACTTCCAGAGGGTGGCTGGCCCCTCAGTACCTTGTAACATTCAATCATTTGTACTCATACGGGACCCCATGCATTTTGAAAAGCTGACCTGGAAATCTATGATGTATCGCATGGTTTCAAGGAACGTAAGTAAGAATGCAAGTTGGATTGATTTTTGATGGAGCGCACTCACCCATGTTTTATTGAATGCTGAGAAGTGACCTGAGTGAGTTTCGTAGAGTTGGACGATTGGTGTTTACACTGCAAATATAATGTGTTTCTCCGAAGTGAAAAATGATTGCACTTAATGCACAAAATGATTAATGATGCAGATTTAATGCAGAAAAATGCAGATTTAATGTAGATTTAATGCACTTTTAACCATTTTTTGAATGAAATGTAATCATTTTTCACCGTGGAGAAACACATTATATTTGCAGTGTTAGGGATCAATGATGGTCACACAGCTTGCGGGTGTGAATTCTGAATGTGACAGGGCAGGTGACTGGTTGGTCTTGAAACGTCGACCCGGACCGTGTAGATCCCGTGGTTATTCCAGCTTGCTTTTTGATCATCAAGGCTAGGCCTTGTAATCCTGTGATACACATTGACTTATAACTGTCATGCATTCTTGATTTGTTTGAGCTTGTGAATGTTGAAGACTTGAAGTGATTTGGGGTTCCAATTCAACAAGTTTTAATGATACCTCACTCTCAGGGACAACGGACTCACTGAAAGTTGCCTGCGCTCATGTAGAAGGCTTTCATAAGGCTCTGTTAAGTTGTTTGTGAGGTTCTGGGAGGTTTGAAAGTCTTCAATGGGGTCTTCAAGCAAATGAACATGTGAGTTTCAATAGACCACTATGGCAAGTTTGGGTGTCTTCTCAAAACACATTTGAACTCATCCGAACTGGTCCAAAACTCATTAAACTCATTTAAAACTGGTACAAACTCATTCAAAACTCAATCAAAACTCATTCAAAACTCATTGGATCATGATGAAAGGCAGTCTGAAAACATTAAAAATAAAACACAATATTTGATTAAGATTAGGATAATTTACATTAGACTCATCAACGGTTAAACTTCATCTTCAGGTGTTGAGGCCCCATCAGGATTAACCCAGGTGTCAAGACCCTGTGTAACAGAAGAGCACCATTCTTCCCCAGTGACATCTTCCACTTCGAAACCAGCCATCTCACGATGGACTTGAGCGGAATAGAAAGAAGAAGAATTGAGGATATATGAGTTATGTTCAGAGTGATTAACTTCCCATCCTTTTTGCCTGATGACGCGCCGTTCAACCATCTGAGTCTTGGTTCGAAGAATTTCACAATCTCCATCATGACAGTTGTGTCAAGGGTGCCACTATACTATACTGGTATGAGTATAGTTGGGTATAGTATAGTTTAAATTGTACTATACTATACTCAGTATAGTATAGTTGAAACTATACTTTTCTTAACTATACTCAGTATAGTATCAATTGATCAACTACACATGGACAAGGGTTACACAAGTTTTCCATCAGCATGTTCAACTATACTGCACAGTATAGTATAGTATAGATGAGTATAGTTGCACTATACTATACCGAGTATAGTTTAAGTACTGTATAGTTGAACTATACTATACCAAGTATAGTCACAGTATAGTATAGTATAGTATAGTGGCAGCCTTGGTTGTGTTGGAAATTTAAAAGGCAGTTGATGTCCTAATAAAAATTTGGTCAGCGTCTTTTTTTTAGAAAAAAAAATGATGGCTTTGAAAGACACACTTTAAGCTGAACCTACACCTTATCCTCACATTTTTGAAACTCTTTCATATAATAAAAAAGATGGATTCCTGGGACGGGCTGAGTGCGCACAATTTCGACCCAAGCCTGGGAGTTCGTTGGTGTGGTACCTTGCCATACAGAGACAACACATCCAATAGATTCATTGACAGTGTTTGCATCAGTTGCTTGACGAATCTAAAAAAGGGTTAGATATCAATATTTTGACCAAGGAAAGATAAGATGATTGGACAAACAAATACAAAAGCGTCAGCCTTGACCTTCTGATTCTTGCTCAGAATAGCTGTTTCAACAGACTTCCATTCATGTTGAGGGAATACGCGCTTGAGTTGTTCTGGACAATTGGAAACATTCTTGGAATCTGATTTGACAATGATCACAAAACCCAAAATATGAGTGTGAATTTTCAAGTGAGAAGATAAATGATACACTCACAAATAAACTTGACTTCGGGTTTCTTGTTCCAATCAGGATCAAAACCCAAACCCTTCTGGATGATTTTGTTGTTTTCAAACAACTCCCGAACCTTTGGTCCTGCTCGAAGATTTGCACGAAGTTCTTGATCAAAGAAATTACTGCCAGAGAATAAAATTCGGAAGAGACGATGAGTGGTGGAGGTTATGGCAATGTCACGTGATGGACTTTGATTATTTGAATGGACAGATGCATCACGTGTGACACGGTTGAAGCTTTCGAGCTTTTGAGTTGCAAAAAGGATAGCTGGACCAAGCCGGGCAATTGAATGTACGAGATGAAGTAGCATGTGAAATTTAGGTTTATTCGTCCATTGGGCATTGAGAGAGATGAGTTGATTTAAGAAGCGTTGAATGAGGACTTTGAGTTCAGCAAGATAAACCGACATATCTGATATTTCAGGTTGGAAGATATACGATCCAAGATTTGAAAGATAGCTCCAGAGTAGACGGTGCTCCTCGTCGATGTATTCAAAAAGTACAAAAGCAACTGTTTGCATAACAACAGAAAACTCTTTACCAACTAAGCTCTTGGCGTTTTCAATCATAGTTCGAGGAATGATTGGTGCAATGTTGAGTCCAGAGATGTTGAAAGAAGCATATCACGCTTTGAGATATGCATGATGACGGGGAGGAATAGTGGAAATTGCATCACCGTAAAGGTATTTAGTGATTCCAAGAAGGACAACATGTAGAGTCTCTACCGGAGTGTCTAAGTGACCATCAAAGCCTGTTGAAGATATGAATCTCAGCTTTAGTGAATTTATCGGAAAAAAAAATAGATAAATCAAATAAAGATCAAATAAAACCTTTGAGATCCAAGAGCGGATTAAACAACAAGTCACCAAACTCCTCATCAAGTAATTCACATTTTTCTATGATAGCTTGTCGATCCTCTGTGGTTGCTGTGGGCATATCTCGAATCATTTGAATAAATTTTAAGTTTATGCTATCTCGTATTCCGTATTTTTTTGCCAAGTCACTAAACTTCTTTCCGGATCTTGGTTTTCGAACTATTTTCCAGAGCTCCTTTGTATGTTCTTTTGTGAGAGCCCAATCACAAAATTTGAAATGTTTCTAATGAAAAGCTCTAATCAGTCAGGTGGTTCTTTTTTTTTGAGAAAAACGTAAATCACATACCACAGAACCATCAGCGCTTAAACCTAAGAAATCCTTTATGTAAGTTTCTGTTTTCTTTTTTTCTTTAGATTCCACACTCAAATCGCATATACGGCAAGGGTTGAGTGTCATTGACGGATTGGGCGTGTTGGAAATTTCCGCGTGCATTGGAGAGTCGCCACAATGATAAAGTGGTAAAGCTGTTACATATACGTCTTTCTTTAATGTTGAATTGTATGCTAAAAATCCTTCACTGCTCATCTGACTAAAAAACAAAGATTAAAATCAGTTTCAAGACAATATAGAAAAAGTTTTAAAAGTTGTTACACATACTTGAATTCATCTACAGTCCTACCAAAAAGCTCAAGTGCGTTGGCAGTGTTTGTAGTTGCTACAAAGTGTATGTTGAACTCTTGATTAGCAAGCTTAGCCGGTAAACCGGCGAGTATTGTATATATAGACATATGCTTGTTCCACTTCTTTGACACGTTTCCAGAAGTATCGTCCGAATAAAGTATCATAGGTATTTGTTGAATTAACAATCCATTGGCACGAATTCGCCAAGGATTTGGAAGTGGAATTGACAAAACATTTTCGCCGTCTGGTTCTGAATCATAAAAAAGATGTGTATTCAGCATACTGAATAGAAAGACAAAAGGAAGAAACTCACAAAACAGTGTGTTACTACAAAAATCCTTCAGCATTGAACCGTCTGATAATTCCAAGTTTGGATACGGACAATAAAATTGATCAACTGAAATAATTTGGTAATTTTCCGAGTTCCAGTCTTCTTCTTCTGGGATTGAGAGTTTGAGACCAGTATCTAATTCAGATGGTTGATCGAATAACTTGAAAGATTTCGAAAAAATGGCACCTTTTTGCTGATAAAAATGTATAGGAACAACTCGCTCACCGGAAAGAAGCTGAAGAGGCTCGTAGATATAGTAATGAAATGAGTTATGTTCAATCATTTGGACTCGTAAATCTCTAGAATAATCTTCCCTCCACTTTTTTGATTGTGAAAGACGGTTGATGGGTTCGTCGACAACAGCCTCCGGAATGAACACCAGGTGAGGACTAACAAGTGGATTGCTCAATTCCTACATCATGTAAATCAGTCAACTTGAATCAATGTCTGTTCATCTCAAATGAAAAACTAACCTGTGTGATAATCTCTTGCATCTTCAATCCAAAACACGGATTTCCTAAAGGACTTTCTTGTTCAGCAACAGTTAAACCTAACCGCTTCTTCAAACGTTCACGCATGTCTCGAGTGGTGTTATATGTTTGAAGAAATATTAAACAGATTGCAAAAATTGACCGTATCCGTTCGTATTCTTCTCTTGAGATCAAGTTTCGCGAACTTCCAATCAACAGCATTGATACAAGATGCTATCCAAGAACACAAAATGAAACAGTCAGTATTTCCAATATAACTCCACCAAAAAAACTCAAAAAGAAGACTTACTTCTTTCTTCTTGAATGGATACCAGTCACTCGTCCGATCATATGTAAGTAATGTTGCTAAACCAATCTCTGAAGTGCTGCTAGACGCATCAGAATCACTTGATTCGTCCAAACTACCTATCTCATCATCAACTTCACTTCCACGCAGAGAGTTTAACAAATCATCAGAGATGCGGTCAATATCTATAATACCAAACTCTTCATCTTGCTCATTGGATTGATTTGATTGATTAGAATTATTCGAATGATTAGATTGATTTGAATGATCTGGATGATTTGAATGATCGGATTGATCGGATTCATTGGATTCATTGGATTCATTGGATTCCAACTGGTCAATCAGAGATTTGTGTGTAGCAATCAACTCGGAAGCTAGTGGTGGTAGATCAGGTGAGCTTGGTGCCGGTTCTTTCTGTTGAAGCACAAGAGCCTTGTGTCCATCTTCTCTGATGTGAAGCCAAGCACAAGAGCCTTGTGTCCATCTTCTCTGATGTGAAGCCTTGCAGTTTCCTTCTTTTACGCTTACAATAAAAGACATTCAAAAAGATCTCGGTTTCCTTCTTTTACGCTTACAATGACTATATGAAATCAAATGGCAAACATCAGTTTAATGTTTTTTGGTTTCTTATTTCAGAGAAATTTGATGCTCACAGCCATCTGAGTGCACAGGTGCAGGGCGCGGCATTATACACTTTACTATATGGTAATGTTACTCTTTGAGTATCTTCAATTAACACAGTGTCCTAGCGTAATTTAATGTAAATATGTTCTCTTTGATTTTTTTAAATTTTTATGAATTTATTTCAATCAAACAATTATGTTTAAATCTCCAAGTGTCCTAAGTCAATGTTCTATCTGAATCAAACAATTACATTACACAGTGTCCTAACTTGATTTAATGTAAATACGTTCTCTTCAAGTTTTTTTAATGTTAATGTATGTATTTAAATCAAAATCAGATACTATAACATATGTTTCTATTCATGAAAGATAGGCAGGACTTACCAGTGGTTCGATGTTTTGTAAACCCAAAGAAAGGTGAGATATAATGACAATGTGAAGACTACCAAAGCAACCAAACTATAATTTTCGAAAAGAAAACCATTAATTTCGATTTCTATCACTTGTACACTTGTCACTAGTCATCCATAGAAAGTTAATTACACAAACCAACTTTCAAAATGATCATGAAAACCCAGTGGTTTTATGTTGATGTCGTTTGAATTGAGGTTGTTTGACTCAAGATATTTAAAATAGTTGATTTTTTGGTTTTGAACCCAAGAGAATGGTTTACCATGGAAGAATGTAATTGAAGATAGCTTTTGATTGGGAATTGAAGATAACTTTTGTTTTGGAATCAAAGACGGTTTTCGTTTTGGAATCGAAGATGGTTTTCGTTTTGGAATTGAAGATGGTTTTCGTTTTGGAATCGAAGATGGTTTTTGTTTTGGAATCGAAGACGGTTTTCGTTTGGGAATCGAAGAGAGCAATTTGAATCAATCAAAAAGTCGTAGTTTTTGATTTGGGATGGTTTGATTTAGGATGGATAAAAGATGTGGTAATCAGAATGAATCAAACTTGAATCTTTTTTTTTCAAATGTTGTCACCGATCTTTTATTGTCCTCACTTTAAGTACATCTGAGATCGGTGGTGAGAAGTCTTTCACCTTTTGATTGCATGATAGCCAGGTGCTCAGCACCTGGCTACATCTGGGCCAGGTGCTCAGCACCTGTCTTGATCTGCCATTCCGATCCCAACCTCACCAAGCACCTGGATTTCAGGTGGTGCTCAAAGTACCAAATAGTACCTGAAATGCAGGTGCTGAGCACCCAAACCAGCTTGTATGCCGTTCATAAAAGCTGGTCCAGGTGCTCAGCACCCAAATGAAGTTGTATGCCGGGCATACAAGCTGGTTTGGGTGCTGAGCACCTGGAATCAGGGTTGTCCTCAGACAAATTGGCTCACCTGAAATGCAGGTGCTTGGTGAGGTTGGGATCGGAATGGCAGATCAAGACAGGTGCTGA